>NC_044007.1:47724241-47754241 GCF_900496995.4 Aquila chrysaetos chrysaetos
AAATTGTGCAGATGGGTTGTGTCGGCAGTCATTTCTTACACCCTGGAAGTCATTTGCATTTTAAGTAATATTTTGTTGGTGGATATTCTTAAATTAATAAACTTATAGTTGACAAAATATAACAAGGGAAAATTTAGGCACTTCTTAAATTCAATCAGTTTAGATAAAACACAGACTATATTAATGTATGGGCACTGTTATAAACTCTATTAGTATAGCTGAAAGCCGTCAAGCACCACTGACTCCCAGAAACATAAAAAAGTTTGTATTAAAAATCACTGAACAGTACAAAAATGGGAACAATACATATAAATTAAATTCTACACCCAACTTTATAAAATACCTTTCTGTATAGAAGTATCTTTTCCTGCTATGCACAATGAATTGTAGTAGATTTTAGATTTTTATACTGTAAATACTCATATGTTTTATGGGTATATGTGTATTCTCATAAAATTGTTAACATATTAAATCGGTACACATAGTTAAGAAAATAATTTCTTACAGTTAAGCAGATCTTTTTAGAAGAAGTTACTAATAAGAACAGCAGTATTTACTGTTGTCTGCATTTGTGTGATTCACAGCTGAACACTTCTCTTGTGTATTCAGTGACAAATGGCAATCACTTTATCATTTATCTTATGACAAATAGCAGATTCAGCCACAAACTGCTGGCCGTAGCAAACTTACAGGATGAAGTTCTTTATTGTTTATGGTTTGTGGGTTGATGTATTCATGCCTTGTTTATTTGTGAAATGAACAAAAATCAGTAAGCAGGCATGAACAAAAAATTTGGCCACACAATCAGTTGTATTCCCCAACCATCCCCATTTTCCAAGGACCTTGCAAGGAAATTCGCTGAACTAGGTCTAAGCTGTAAGCCGCCTTTAGAAAAAAAAAAAAGTCATTAGAGGATGCACCAAATTGTGACATTATGCCCTTAAGCCAAAATAACACAGAATGGAGTTCCTACCTCGCATTAACCTCCTGAATAAGGGTCTTCAGTTTCATAGATAGCTATTGTCGTAGGCAAGTGATGTCAGACAATGATAGAAAAAAAATTATCATACTTTGATAGCAGTCAACCTGAGCAAAATTTCAGTTTTTACAGGCTTCTGTATTTAAAGGCAGGTAGTCAACATGTTTTATGAAATTGCCTATTGTATCACTACATGCAATTTTAGATTGCTTTTGCTGTGGTTATTGTGCACTTATTTACGTAAATTGAGTACATATCAGGTTGTCATTAGGGAGCAAGGTTTTTTCTTATTCTCTTTTTTAACTTTCTACTTAAAAAGGGTTCTGTTCTGTATGGTGTTATTATAGAATTTTCTTACCAGGAACCCATATAAAAAGATGCATGCAGTTAGCTGTAGACAAGGAGCAAGGATGTCTAGAATTTTGTGTAGCAGGAACTAAATCCATAGTTAAGATCTTAGATGAAAGAACCCTTTTTCCAAACTTTATCCTGTGGTGTGAAGCAGATATGACTATCTTAGTTGTAATGAGCTGTAGAAGGAGACGGTTTCTCGGATAAATGAGACTTAGCCCAGTTAGGGCTTTAAAAATAAGAAACTTAGTCTGGAATGAATTAGAAGGTCAGTTACTGTACATGAAGTGCTGGTGTGATGTGTTCTCATTGATCTACCCTATGTGAAATTCAAGTCACTTCACTCTGAGTGTTTGAGAGTACTTGCTTCTAATCTTGGACCATTTTCTGGCAAAGCAGACCCTAAGTTTGGTGGAATCAGCCTTCGTGAAGCTATCTTGCTGTAGGAAATCCTTGGGTTACATAGCTAAATCATAGCTGGTCCTATGTTATTACCATTCCTAGCTGCAAGGAGTTTGCTGGAACACAAGGTGAAGGAGGTGGGATCAGGTCTTAGGCAATGTTATAGGCTTGCAGACTTTTTGCAGCCTGAGGCATTTACTCTTAAACTATGTCCTGTGATCAACCCAACTCAATCCAGTTCCACAAATGGGAGAGTGCAAAGCACACATCTATGGTATCTCAATTCCTATTGTCCCCACATAAACTTCAGTTTCAGCTGGGGAGCTGCAGGAGGAAAATTTTACATTTGAATGCCCTTTTAGAGCTGGAATTGAAATTTGTAGTAGTCCATAGATATAAGCCTGAATCATTAAATCAGTTCAGTCATTAGGACTTCAATCACTGGGACTTCACCAGAGCAGTCTAGACCCAATATGTATATTTGTCCTGCCAGACTCCAAAACTGCATGCCACCTTTGTAATAAGAACCAGATGCTTTTAGTACCAAAGTGAGGTTTCAGCTTTTTTCATTTTGACTATTAGTTCATGAACAGACAAATTATTTTTCATCTGGGTTCATAGTTCATTGACTCATTGGCATATGAATTGTGTGGTGTCTATACTGCAGTAAGGAACTGCAAAACTTTTCAAAGACCTCAACAACCTAAATTATTTCTTTATTTCATTTTACTAGCTTCATGTCTATACCAAAGAAAAAAAAAAATCAGATCCCCAAAAGGTGTGGTATCTATGCAACCTTCTTTTTGGGTATTTTATGGAGACTATTTATAAGTTTAAATAACCATCAAATGGCCATTATGATCATAAGATGATTACCTGTCAGCAAAAGCATCTATCAATACTAAATCCATGATCTTGATTAGCAGGGATCTAGGAAAATTGGAGACACATTGGTGTCAGTAGTTTGATCTGAAGCATCTTCTTTTTACTCACTTTTCTCAACATAAAGATAAGGTGCATGATAATTGTCAATTGCAATTGTGTTACTCAGTATTGATTTATTGAACGTGGTTAGGCCACTTGTCTTTAAGGAAAAGAAAAATTTTCTAAGAAAGGCATCATCTTCAGTAGAAGGGCATAACTTCCTGTCTTTTACCAAGTGAGGAAGTATTCTTAAAAGATGTGAAAACATCTGCCTTTTTATTATGAAATTTTAATTCTAGAGCTTTATGCAATTGCTTAGAATTCTGCATTTTAAATATCTTCTCTAAATGATTATTTAATAAATTTGCAGGGGTATTTGTTGTTTCCAGAACACAACATCGTAAGTCTGGCAAGTTGTACAGAGTGCAAGAATAACTTAAACTGCTAAAAAATTCTTTACTGTATGATTTACATTCTGACCCTATAGTCAAAGGCAAGAGAACTATGCAAAGGTAATCTCATTTTTATAGCTATGGCTCACACGCTACAGCCAAAAATAGTACTCAGTCTTTTTTTGAATACTTCTATCTTACATGCTGTGAGTCTTACCTCACACAAGCCTGTCAAGAAAAATGGAAGGTTCAGAGCTGAACCTGCCATCATATGATAGAGCAATTTTAGTTACAATAATTTTAAACTATCTGATTAGAGAAGAGGGATTTGAAGTCAAAATGGCTCAACTGGCAATGCATTAATGAAAAAATGGGCCACAATGATTTTATAGAAGGTCTTTTTGATGATTGTAACATCATAGGGTAGTACTGACAGTTGCCTGAGGCCAACCAAACGCAGTAAGCAGTCCAACAAACAACCCAAAAACTATGTTACTGGGCTTTGTGACAGTGAAATCACACACACTAAATAACAATTTGGGGTAGAGGGAGTCTTGTAGCAATTGTATTGAATTCTCTCTTGAAAGAGAAGCTCATGAAGAATATAAGCGTTGGTAGCAAAAGAACTGTGGTTACAGTCTTTCCTTTAAAATGTAATCATTAAAATCATTAAAATTTAAGATGTATCAAAGAAATGCAGTTTTGATAATAAATGAGTGTGTATCGTCAAGGAATTTCAAATGGATACGTACTTAAATTTATTATGTGTTACAAGACTCCTAGAGTGTATTGTCTCTTATTAGACTCATCAATGTAAGTTTAAAAAAAAGGATTTTTGAGCAAACACACCCTTCATTAGGTCACCAATGAGAAGCTGCACTGAATCTAAAAGTGGGAATTTGTAGCTAGGCAATGACAGTGTTGTGGTCAGTGCATGCCTAAGGTCACAAATGATGACTGTTAGTTTATCATGTAGTCTGAAGGAGAGAAGATGTTCTGATTTTATATTAATAAATTCATATTAGTAGTTTAAGATCTGGAATTTGTTGCACATCAACCCCAAATCTAGTGTGTCTAATAAAATTCAAACTCTGAAATCTTCTTTATTGAAGTAAGTTGGAAGTATAGAAATATCTTCTACAGTTCCCTGCCATTTCCTATATAGTGGGTCAAGAGCAGGTTCAATGTAGAACTAAACATCCCATCACACCATTTTGCTTTTTCTACTGCAAAAGAGAGAAGCTGACTCAGAACCTGTTCTTAGCTCCAGCTCCAAAATGGGATACTGCTAGCCTTCCCATAAGAGTGCTATGTTTAAAAGACAAGGATAAGACTTATTTAGAGTGTTGGGAGTTGAGATGTAAGCCCGCCCCAGTAGAGTTGTCTCCTCCTTGATGAAGGGAGCAGAGGTTTTGATAAATTGCAAGGTAGCCATTTTCTGCTTTTTCTATCCATTTTGAACATGAAATAAGAATGTGAATGTTGATTATTGTAGCTAGGAATAATAGGATTTTTAGGACCATACTTCTTAAGATGTTGCTTGATTAAGTCGTAGACAGTAACTGAGGTTATACCTGTTTCTGCAATGCAAATAAACCCCATAGGAATACAAGGGGTTATTTCAACTCAATAAATTGCATACACCAGTATATTTTATTTTGGTACAAACCAAATTAAACTGGTAGACATGAAGAAAAGAACACAATTCTACAGTTTTATTACTTGATGATCCTGTCTGCCCGCTAAGGAAGGACAGAAAAAACTCCAGTATATTCTGTTTATATTCATTCATGGAAAATAATAATCTGTGTAGATGAATGATTTATCTGTCATATTTTCTAGCACTGCAGTTCCAGTGCTGGTAGTTAGATCATAACAAGTTTGTTAGTAGAGACTTGTGTATGTGACATATGGAATGCAAAACTGTCTAGTCATCCACCAGTATTCTGTACTTCCACAGTCTTTAAACATTTTCAGTCAGCCAAAATTTTCTATTATCAAAAATCATTTAACTGCATGATTTACTCAGGTTGATTTCAGTAGCTTAAATTTCCCAGCAAAATGTGTCCCTAAGAGGAATGAATGGTTAAATTAGCTGAAATAGCACTTTTGAGAAACCGAACAGGTGTGATTTGAATATACATTTTACTTAGATGTTAATAGCTGGGCAGACCTATGCTTTGTTAATAGAAATAGAAATCATTATTTAAATCTTATTTAAATTTGTTTAATTTGCCTTTGGGTTTTTAGCTAGAACATACCACCCACCTCTCTTCATTAAAGTATATTGCTTTTTTTTGGAACGATGGTGGTCAAAAGCCGTTATTACTGTTTGATCATGTCAGAGATTAAAACTTGCAAACCATTTTGCATGTCAGTGAGCACAGGGATGTTCCAGTGCTGGTAAACAGCATTTTAATAAGCACATCATTTTTCAGTAGGCAGTGGCACAGAGTAGTCAAATAAGAATTAGAAAGTTTGCCATTTTGAAAGTTTGGGGGTTGTACAGGAAGCTTGATAAGATAGTAGACTTCATATAGATAGCAGAGAAAACAAAGTGGGACAAAAAAGCAGAGGATATTTTAAAGAAAAAAATATCAATCATCCTTTCTTGCCTAAAATCATAAAAGAATTTACAAATTAGTGTCTCAGGACTGTTTGCCCAATAGGTAAAAATGACAGTTTTTTCAGGGGTCCCAATCCAATTTGGTTGCAAGTTAAGAACCCAGTTTTGTAAAAGGACCTGCATGAGCAGATTTTGCATGTGTCAGAGTATATTTGAACAAAGATCTGCACTGGTAGTTCCCTTTCTTAGAATTACAATGGTCATAAAAACATAAATAGGTTCTTCCTCAGGTTGATGGAGGTTTTGATATGGATATCAGTGGAAGCTCAAGTGGCCTGTTTGTATAGCATGACTTAGCAGATCTGATAAAAATGGATTCTGTTACTGTAGATCAGGAGATTGAGTATTCAGATTGGCTAGAAGTCTTTTATTCTTTTTCCACTAAAAACTGAAAATTCCTACTGACTTAACTGAGAAAATAACAGAAACGTAGATTCATTGTAAAGATCCAAATTAGTTCAAAACCCAAGTTTAACCAATATGTAGTAAAGATGTTTTTCTTGATAAGCATTTATCGTTCAAAGTTGATTTTTAACTTGATATACAGTAAGCTTCACACAGATAAAGTCATCTACAGAGTACTTAATAGAAGATCAGAACCATGATACCTATTTCATGGTTTTGTCTACTTCCATTTTTTCAGAACATCTCCTAGATATTTTAGAATAGGAAGACTGTATCTCCCCTCTCCAAAATCTATACGGCCTCATTATCTTCAGCAGAAACTTGGCTTTTAAGTAGTTAAGTTTTTTTCCTTGTTTCTTTAATATTTTGCACATTGTCTTTATCTAGATCTAAATTTACTTTATCCTACAAAGATAGTTAAAAGCACAAGGAGTTCCCAAAATGAAGCTGAAGATTTTTACTCTGTTGGAAAGATCACCATTTACAGTAACCCTTATGCAGAAACATGTACTGATATTCAGTTCCCTTCTTATCATTCCTAAGAGCTTTTCACACTTCAGTTTCCACAAATGCAATTGTTGTGGTGCAATAAGGTTTAGAAAACCACTGTTGCATAGTGATATTCTTCTGCACTGGACAAGACAATACCTATTTTTTAAAAACATGCTGGATTAAAAAACCTGTCACAAATAAGGGGAAAAGTTATATTTTGGATTTTTTTTAAGCCAATATTTAAAAAATTCAGGGATTCTTCAATTTAGCAAAAATGCTCAACATATGTTTTCATGTTTATTAAGTTTTTTATTTCAAATGTAGTAGTGATTTAATCTGTAGCCCTGTAATGGGATTTAATCCAACTGAATTATAAACTTGGAGAGTACCAACTGTCTTAGAAACCTACATTTACATTATAAATTTACAACAGTAGAGCATGCAATTCTGCACACCAACAACCTGAATAACAAAAATTTTAGTGTTAATTTAATTGATGTATGAAATCTAAATATCGCAGAATAGTTTCAGGTGACTAAAAACTTTTTCATTCAGCTTAGATGAATTTTAAGGGATTTATAAGTAGAAAATGAAATAGGTGCAGAATCATTGAAATTTAAAATTAGTGTCCATTCAATAAGAATATTTTAGTGCACAACTTGTAATTGCTTGCTATTTGTAATTAAAAAAACCCAAAAGGTTGAGTCGAAGTCAAATTTAACATGTAAGTGTATTTTCTCTCATGTTAAATGTAAACTCAAATGTACTGTTATTTGACTGATAACATAACCCTTGGAACATAGAGCATTAGTATATGCTCACAGGTAATCTGTAGGCTAACCCATACCTACTTACTGTTCCTTAACAACTGAAATTTAGTAAGTGCATCCGTACTGAAAGGTAGCAAAATGGTTTTACCCTGAACTGATGAATGGTGTTGTGCAGGAGGTAGAAATAAACGGACGCCTGTAAAGTTGAAAGCAGACGACAGACGACCCTTTATTGCTAAAACACACACATATTTATAATCACATATTCTGCAAAGTCATTGTATACACGCACAAGCATAGAATATGATTGGTTATACCATCACTGTACATGCGCATAAACATAAGGCATAATTGGTTATACCAACTAAAACATGCGAAACTTGTCTCAGTCTAATTGGTCAAGATAAACTGCTGAATTGAGGTTCTTTGTGCCAAGTTCCCTTTATCGTGGAATGCGCACTTGTGTTCTTCTAATTGGCTTTATTATCATCTTTCTTTTTTTTTGTCGTCTTGTTTATTCTGTTCAAGGTCTTCTAAAGGCGTCTGGAATGCTCTTGCAACCGTTAGCTAAATATGTTCCCACAGTGTTGTGGTTTTGACATTTTGGAAACTTTAAATCCAGTTAATGTTCTTTACATAATTTGTTTTCTCTGTTTTATTTTTATATTTTTTATGTTCTTTATATACTACTCCTGAAAACAGTTACATTTGCCACTTGAGCACAGCAATTACCTTCCCTTAGTGATTTAATCACATATGTGTTTAGTATCAGACCACTTGGTCTGAGTATTTTAATATATTTAAAATACATAAATAATTTAATCATGCAACAGATATTATCATTTGTATATCCATAAAATCTGTGTCTATATAGGCAGTGGACTTTCCAGGACAGTTAGACTTCGGAACCTTCTACCTGTATGATGTGTACGGTCACAGAAATCTCCTAAGTTTTAACACTGAAAATCATTTAATGCTAATCTTTTAAATCCACAATACTGTGATTTTTTTCTCATTCTGACTGCCAGAGTATATTTTCATATCCTGTATTCTGACCTTTTTCCTCTAAAACATCTTCTAATCTAGGACTGCTTAAAGCTGCTGCAAAATAGCAAATGATACTGCTTACATCAGCACAGCCATTCCCAAATGAAAATATGAATATTATCCAATACAAAAATATTACTATTTTTTGCCCATTGAACTCAGAACAGTTTATTATATGTTATATAAATAATATCTTCATTTTTTATAGCTGGATACCTGAGATCTAGTGGTTAGGTTTTGTTTATTGTAATGTTGATTGGCTATCCATCACAGATAACCATTACCTGTATTAATACAATATTTTTTTTCTTAGATAGGTCTAAAATTCTGCATTAAAATTATAGTGGGAAGAAAAGTAAAGGACTTTGGAAGCTTCTTTGGTTTATTCTCAATTAAATGGAATATTTTAAATTTTCGTATAATGATGTGAGATAGAAAGTTGTAATTTACTTCTTTGATGTAAGTACAGATAAATACAACTACCTATTGTACCATTCTTCTATAATTATTCTTACTCTCAATGGATTTCATGCCCACAAATCTCTTGCAGATTGTCTAAGAGGACCAGATTGGTGATCAAATTTACAAGACCAGTACAACGTGTGTGTGCAGTGATGAGATTTTTTGTTGACACCAGTGAAAGTGCCACTGCTATGCTGCCTTTATTCTTGATCAGTGATATAAAAATAATACTTGTTTTGAAAAAAGATATTTCTGAAGTTTTATTGACCATAGAGTTTTCCATAATATTTTCTTTCATCTTGGCTTTGGAGACTCAAGACTAAGATAACGCTGTCTTCTGTAACAGCAATGAAAACACCTGGCAGATTATTTGTAATTCTAATCAGTTTTTAAACTATTGGCCTTCATTACACAGCCCACAGAGTGCTTGTGGCCCACAACATGTATAATTGTAACCCACTATAAATTAGTAGCATGGCCTCTATAATTCAGTATTGCAGGAGCTATTGTTTATCCAAAAGAACATTGTTCTTGTGAAAAGATGAGTTACTTCTAATATGTATACTAATTACTGAAAATTATTGTATGACAATTGGATGTCCTCAGCCAGTCATAACAAAGAAATACTGTCAAGTTGTCAGCTCATAAACCTACTCCTTGGAGCTGAGGCACTGGCAGTAAGTAAGCTTATGTTTTGAATAGAGGTTGAGTTTGTCTAGAGCTGTATTTTACTTTTCTGTTTCAGTTCCATTTTCTGATCTAGTGCATTGTGTATGAAAATGAGTATGGATAGTAAGAACTTCTGCTAATTTTAAAATATTGGTGTAACTGTATTGAGTAAATATTTGAAGATAACACTATAATTTGTTTCTCTTATAAGCACTATCAGTAAGAACTGACAAGATTGTCAGCTGTCCCTAATGGCAAATTTTCTTCAGTTTTAGAGATTTCTTGGGTTTCATGAATCTTCCTAGCAGCAGAAGATATTTTCAGCTGCGGTGGGGATAATTGTTAAGTACTTCTGCTTTATATATCTATGCATGACCACTCCGTGCTATCACAGATGTGACAAAGTACTTCAGAGTATAAATCTGATGTAATTTTTCTGATTGATGTCAGTCAGATAGGGGGTTCTGTATTGAATCTTACACATTTGCATATGCGATTAAGACAATGTATTAATTTTTAAATTGAAATGAAAGTAGTTCCGGTTTGCTGTACCAATTGGCTTTCAAGATTTTGCAGCAGAATGTAGATTTGGTTTATGGGTAGCTGCAATAGGCTGTTTTAAATGTTCTAACTGTTGATTGGAGAAAGGGATAAGCAAAGCTGCTCTTTTGACTTTAGCAAAGTTTGCCCAGAAGGCTTAAGAGAGAATGAGAAAAATCTGTTTAATTTTTGAAAGCCAAATTATAACTTCATTGCTAAATTTTGAGTTGTGGCATTTCTTTATTACAGTAATGCAGTGGTGGCCAAGCTAAGAGAGGGAGTGAGCCAATTTGTAAGGAAGGATACTGCGTTCCCAGCCTGTTATGTCTATAACTGTATTCCTTCGTGAATAAAATTCAGAATGCCTATTGTATCATTGCATGTTCACCAGCCATGTGATATGAGGTCTCTGACTTTTGACCATCATGAATGCATTTCTGGTGATGGGATAGGAGACCGACTGTGAGGCTGCTGGGAAGTAAAGCAGCAGGGAGTAGGCTGTCAGATCCCTTCACGTTGCCTACATGCCCACAGATAAGGAGCATATGAAGCAAGTGTTAGGAAAGTGTCATGTTGCCAGAGTTGTGCTAAAACATCTTTGCAGTTAAGGAGGACGATGTGACTCCCCAGACTTAAAATCATAGACTCATTCAGGTTTGAAAAGACCTTGGGAGGTCTGTAGTCCAACCTCCTGCTCAGAACAGGTCAACACTGAACTCAAACCAAATTGTTTCTCCCTGGACCTTGTTTTCTTTCTACATCTTTGTGAATGTCAATTTTAACTCTTAAAAAAAACGGCATTCCTTTTTCCTGTGCCACAAGGCAATGTGCATTGGGTACAACTGAATATAAAACCCCAAGGATGTTAACTGGATAATTTGATTTTTGTTACTTATGTTGTCATGTAGCTGGATTGATCTGGAGGTGCTGATAACTTTACTTAATTTAGAGAAGCATAGATATTTCAAAGGCTGACTTGAGCATTATATAGGCACTTGCATTTTATGCTGTGTATAACTCCAAATAAATAAAATGAAAATAATGGGTTCCTGGTTTCTCTTTTTGTTATATTATTTGTTTATTTTTTGTTATTGTTTGGTAAAGTTAAAGAATATTACTAGTATGAGACCGCACATGTTTTCACAGTTTAATTTTTTTTTTTTCTGACTTTTAATAAAAGCTGGTGTTAACCTTCTGAAATTTTGTTTATATTGTCCAGTCTTTAAAATAATTAGTATTTTGCATTAACCTTATAGAGGACAGATATGTGAAGTAAGACAAATTTGGGAAAGCAAAATAAAATCACAAATGACATTTAGTGGGAAAACCATGAAAGGGAATTGTCTTTAATTAGTTCACAGTTGGAGATTTGTTCATACTGCTTATTTTAGTTAAGTCTTTCATTGGGGAGAAAAGAACTATTTAACTTTCAGGATCCTTGGAGGGGAGCGGGTCTTGAAACACCATATATATCTCTCAGACATGCCTTCCAAAATATTATTTCATTTTTTTTATGTTGCCACACAATGCTACCTATAAATACATAAATTGGTATTTTGAATCTATAAAGGTTATAATTTGTATTGAAATTGATTTGGATTATTTTCAAAATAGTGCTACAGGAGAGAACTTTAATGTCCATATCTCCCTGCTGTTACACTGAGAAGCAAAGGTTTTATAGCATTGGAACCTGTATTCTTGGCTTAGCAGTATTTTGGAGTATTTGCTTCTAGCTCGGCAGATTCTAAGATATCCATCCTAAAATCAGCTGTTAATGCTGCCTTTCATGTCTAACAAATAAAATATGTCTGTATATAAATAGGCAAAGATACTTTGTTCCAAAACTGTTAGAGATTTTGCTGTGTCTTGTATAAGCTCAAGCCCAAAACCTCATCCAAAAAGCCGAACACTCATTTCCAGGTAGCTGTATTGCCACATCCATGCATTTGATAGTGAGAAACTCAGAATCCACAACCATTGGTTCTTTCTTCCCATAGTCAGGAAAGGAGTTCCTATGGCTTTGTTTTCAATCTGCCCTTCAATTTACTTGTACAACGATTTTTTTTTCAACAGAAATTTTTCTTTTGCTCTGCTAGTAAATTTATGAGAATGTGGTAGGGCAAAATTAACTGAAAGCTGTTTTACATGAGTTGAAGTTCTGAAGAATAATAGAATTTGAAAAATAATGCATTATTAGTAATCTTGCTTAATCAATTGGGAACTGTTAAGTGTGGTATGTGCTGTTGGGATAAATATTTATATGCCATAGTATCCAAGAGTTAGTTAGTTGCAGGAGTAAGTCTTTTTAGTTGTTTAGTTGTTTCTAAATATTTCCATTAGATTGCTGACTGCCATGTCGTGAAGTTGAAAAACTTGTTCCATTTTTCCACTCCTTTTTGCTAAGTTAAACCCTGACCACATTTTAGAATAGAGTGTATATGCACCTGCAAATAAATATTTTCTTCTCTTCTGAGAATAGAAATGTTTTGCTCAGTTTGCCTTCCCTAAAACTATCCAAGATGGAAACAGGTTATCAAGATAGAAATTATTCTAATTCTGCTTCACTGACGTGTCCCTCAGTGCTGACTCGTATATTGAAAGTCTGGAAATCCTGATTTTTAATCCTGACATGATACTTAATGACATGGATATTAAAGTCACTTTAACTTTTTTATCTTACTATCTTATCTGAACATTCCTCTCAATATTTTTTGAGATGTATTATTCTTTTGAAAACATAAACAAGTTCAAAAAATGCTTGTTCATTCAGAGACGACCGTCACGGGTCATTTTCAGGTTTTCAGTGATGATCTTATGGACCTCACAAGAGTAGGAAATATTTATAGTAAAGATAAACATTTATCTTATACCTATGGTTCTAGATTTGAAACTCAAACTCTCTTAATAAGAATTTTATTGGTCTTTAGCTGTCCCTTTGTTGTAACCAAATTTGATACTATTTTTGAAACAAATGAATGTGGAAACACAGTATGCATATGCAGGCAAGGTTTAATACTAATATTCTATCTTGACAGCAGTGATAAAAACTGGGAGGCTATGCCTCATTGTTTAGTGACAAAATTAATGACTATTATTATCCATCTTTCTCTTCACCTTTCTTTGCACCTACATCTTGAGTACTGTGAACTGAAAATTAAACTTAAAAATTAGATATTACACAGAAACGTAAAAGAATACTTTCTAACAAGTTCTGGGTTGTAATTTTAATGTATTAGACATTTAGTTTGAATTATTTTTTAAAATATCAAAAGGATACTTGAGTGGGGGGATAAAAACAGCACCTGTAGCTCTCATGATGTGATAGATGAGATTTCAACAATATCTCAGTTATTGATGTCACCAGTTTTGTAGATAACCAGAAGTCCATAATGTCAACATCCATAGGTACTAACCAGGGATGATAAATGCTTTCACTTTTACCAACTTGAAAAAGCTTGTATTGTTTTTTCTAATCTGTACACTGCTATAGAATAGATACATTCAAGAATCTCACTTTCAGCCTTAAATAGCTACCTGAAGATGGCTACAGGTCTTGGTATCACTTCAGTTAAGAAAAATCCATGTTTAGTTAAGGGTCCTTTTAATTCTTTGATGTGTAAGAAGTTGTGTTACTTTTGTTCTTAAGAATGCTGTGATGTCTTCTAACTTGTACTAAATCCATCAACATAAAATACATTGAATCATCTGTTGTCTGTTAGCCTATGGTAAATTTGAACTTTGATATAATTTTTACTAGAAATGTCTCGTCACACCTTACACCATCCTTTCACTGATTTGGTTTTATCTTCCATTTTTTTATTTATTAATGGTAAGAATTGGAGGCTTTGTGTTAAAATGATAGTGACAGCTGAAGAAGAAAGCTGTTGTAAAAAAATACAGAAAATGTAAGAAAATATCTGTCATTTTGTGTTCTTACAATTAAATTGCAGCTATTTGATGGGCTAGCCCAGAGGGTAGAAGGTACCTCATTTACAAATTCTGAGCAATAGGATCTGTACCTAAAATGGTTTTGGGTAAGGGGGGTTGGGCATGTGGGGGGATATTTTCAGTCCCTAGCATGGGGAGAGAGGGTTAGTCCATCACTTTTCATGAAGAGTCTCAAGAGTGTTTCCAAGCAAATAATTATACTGCTGTTCTTAGCTGTCTTTTGAAGGAGTGTTCTTTTCACAGATTATGGAAGCATTTTGAAGAGACTAAACTGTGTTATAAAGTTAACGATTATTAATATTTTCACAAATGCTAAGTGCTCTTTTGACCACTCTTTAAAAAGTCAATAAATCATAGCTATGCCCACATGTGCGAAATTCCTAGAGAATCCAAAACACAAGGCAGCCTTTTATGGCAGCTACTTGAATAAATAACAAATATTGCTTGTTGAAGTGCTTCAAGTAGCATCTATATGTGTACAGTTGTGCAGTCCATGGCCTCCCTCTCAACCCACCATGAGTGCTCTCCCCAGTTTTTCTCATAGTTTTCTCAGAATAGGTGTAAGTTCTCTCTTCCACAAGATTTAAGCAGCATAAAAAGTAGTATTTTGAATTGAAGCCCAGAACCAAAAGTCAGGACAAATTTCTTCTTTCTCTGATACTGATTTTCTTTGGCCTGTTGCAAGTAATTTGGGTGTACATATTGTTATTAAAATTACCAGAGTGTTAAGGAGGTGCTGTATAAATTGAGCACTTCTGATACCATATCCATTTTCTGTCATTTTAGGTATCTTGATAAATTGTAGTGAACTACTGGGGACAGGAAAATTACTTTTGTGTTAATATGGTATTTTTATACTAATTGTTTCTCAAGCTATATGATTTTTGAAGTCTTGTAATAAATTAAAGGAGATTTTGATTTACAAAGAATGGATTAGGAAACATAATGAATATTGAAAGTCTGTTGAAAGACCCTCTCCTTATGCACTTGTACTAGTTGCTAAATGTCAGTCAAAATTAGGCTGCCTAACTGGAAAAAAACCCAAAACCTTTAAACATAAGTTTGCATTTTTACTAGTGAAAAGAACTATCTGTACAGAAAAGAAGCAAGGGAAGGAAATAAAGTGCAACACATATACGATACTATCTCCAAATGTGCTAGAGGGAAGATGGAACATTGGGTACCCAATCTACCTTTTAGGGTTCATTTGTATTCACTGGCTGCATAATCAAAAAGAGATGTAAATAAAGAACCTTAATCAAACAAATAGGTTGATTTGCTAGAATCTTACCCTGACAGGACAAGTGCCTGTTTGAGCTTATCCACCAGCCTCAAAAACTAATTATATTCTGGTTGAATGTCCTGAGGTGGAAGTTAAGAACAGAGTGAAAGTTTCAGATAGATACCGATAATGTACATTTGCTATTTTCCCTTTTTGTAGCTTTGTTTCCAGTTCTGTTACCAATTATTCCACTCCGTGCTTTGCTGGGATAAGGTTGTTTTATACTTTATTTTTGTCTAGTCATAATTGAGGTTATACAGTGGTCTAACAAACCCCAAATACTTGATTTCTGCAAGAAACTTGAGCTATGTGCAGGGTTGATTAATGTACTTTTACAGTCCTTACCATGCAATATGCATCGCGGAATTCTTGCAGATAGGTTGCATGATTTTCAGGAAGAAAGCTGATTCCAGCATTAGCATCGGCAGTACTAGGTGCTAAGATTGCGTAAAAGAGTCTTTGTTTGGAGATGAAAACAGTGTTCCTTGGGCAAATAGCAGGCAGCAAAAACATGGCTTTTGTCCATCTGAATAGGGGTATTAATGTATTTTAACCTGTGGTAGACAAAGAAATAAGATTATAATGCACATGTCTGGGAATCTTAGCTAAAAAAGAGGATGAGAAAATTCTTCTAGTATATAACAGATACTGCCTAAATAATTTTGGGGCAGTGTTAGAAAAAGTGGTTTGGTTCTAAAGGGTGGTCCTTATTGCATAATTTCTCTTATATTTGCTTCATTGTTATTAACTTATTTTGTTTGATAATTCAAGGAAAATGTAAGTTGCTCAAGTGGACAGATTATAAATGACATTTTTATTTAGATTTCTGAAAATAAGCAATATCTCTGATCTTGTCAGAAAGGCAAATTTCTTTCATTTCCTGCAAAGGATCTGGTTCCCAGACAACTCGCTAATCTCTGCTGAAGTCATGTGATTGTATGTATTTCTTTCTCACTATTAAAACCTCTACAGGAGATCATCAAAACACTTAGTTAATAGGACTCTGTTTGCTGCAAACTGGTTTGATGATTCTAAGATTTTAGTCTTGTCATTTCTTCTACCAGCTGATCCAGAAGCTCCAGGTTCAAGGTTACCATCAAGTTCTCCATTCAAACCCCAGACCTTCAACTTTGATAGAACTGATTTATTGTACATGGCTTAGCTGCAAAACATAGTGTTAGCAAGACATTCAGTAATTGTTTCTGGTCAGTCATAACTCTTTCAAGAGGAAAACTTAGGCCCTGAAATGGAAGTTTTTCTTATGGATCTTGATTAAAGCCTTGCTTCAGTGATCCTTTAATCTTTGACTGTTTGCTGTCACTTGAATTTCTGAACTGTTTTGTGAAAGAGCTGTAGGCAACAATACCTGCAGTTGAGTTAATACTACAAAGATTTTTAGTATTTCTGCATATGAAAATAAAAGATTTAAAATATGTTAGTGAGCTAACTCTGTGGGACTGTCACCTTTAACTTGAATTCAGTGCTTACAAAATCTGTGGATATCACTTTTTGAGTCATGAGGAAGTGTTTCTGCATTGTCTACTTAAGCATTTCCTTTTTTATATTTTTCCTTTTTTCTTTATGGCAGCCGTGACAACTGCAAAAATTGTTTTTAATATTAGTAAAATCCTTTCAAAAAGGATTCACACAATGATAGGTAGTTTTATTAAAACAGGTTATCGAGGTAGAATTCATATTTGGTGAGCAACATTGTCTACTAATGAATGAGAGGAACCATTAACAGGTTCGAAGAAGCTCCTAAAAACTTCTCAGTGTATATATACTGTATGAACACATCCATTTTCAGTAGAAAAAATAAAATAATTATTGTTGATTAGATTCACTATTTAGAATTCCATGAAGATTCATTTAGTTACTTCTGTAAAGATTCTGTTCCAGTGAAAATCCCTGTTTATGGCTAAATACATGTGTTTGTCATTAATTTGCATATTTTTGAAATGGCATGTTGAGATAACCTAGTCTTGTTGTAGTAACTAAATGATAAGGGAAGTGAATAGAGTTGGGATATAAAGAAGGTTTCTTTCCCTTCCCTTCCCTTCCCTTCCCTTCCCTTCCCTTCCCTTCCCTTCCCTTCCCTTCCCTTCCCTTCCCTTCCCTTCCCTTCCCTTCCCTTCCCTTCCCTTCCCTTCCCTTCCCATTAAAAAAATTGGAGTGCTTTAAGATTTGAATGAATGATATTAGTAGTTACTTTTCAACAAAGTATTCCTTCTTTATTGTAGCCTCAAGTTCTTTATAAATTGTCCTTCCACCATAGCATTTATTTCACCCCTCCAGAATTTCAAGCTGATGTTTTATGTGCAGTGATTACTCCCATATTTCATTAAAACTTTCCATACCAATTTACCTCTTGCAGGATTTGTCCATCTCCATGACAATTCATTTCCCTTTAGCCTAGTTGACTTACTTTTGTGAAATGTGAATACAAATACAAAGTCAATGCCCAGTTAGTTCCCAAGCAGCGATCTCCCCAGGCCAACTCCTCCCAGTTTATATACTGGGCATGATGTCACATGGTATGGAATACCCCTTTGGCCAGTTTGGGTCAGCTGTCCTGGCTGTGTCCCCTCCCAACTCCTTGTGCCCCTCCAGCCTTCTTGCTGGCTGGGCATGAGAAGCTGAAAAATCCTTGACTTAGTCTAAACACTACTTAGCAACAACTGAAAACATCAGCGTGTTATCAACATTCTTCTCATACTGAATCCAAAACGTAACACTATACCAGCTACTAGAAAGAAAATTAACTCTATGCCAGCCGAAACCAGGATAGATACATTGAACAGATTTCTGGGTCATAGTTTGACCTCAATGAGAGGGATTGTTGGTTTTTTGAGGTGGCAATTGGAAACCACTGGTGATGTATGTATCCAGCCCGTTTCACCTCTTTAATTTAACAAAGTCTAAAATCCACTGAAATTTCCATATCTTCCGTAGTATTCATCCAAGGCACCCTCAACTCCTTTAGGCAGTCTTTATTTAGCTTTTTCTTTTGATGCAAGAATGAGATCATTTCTTTAGTGGAAAGCTTTATCATGTGTGTTGTAAACCCACCAGGACTAGTCATGGTTAGATAATTTGTGACAGCTGATATGCTATACTACTATATATATAGCTGCCTGGGCCAACTATAGTTGTTCTAACAAGCACCAGCTTTATCGCCTCATTGCCATAGCATACATGTGAGTTTTAAATCTGTGTCCATACAATACTTTTTGGTTTGTGTGTTCATCTTTTTCTTTGCTAGCCCCATTAATTCCACTGAATTGTCTTAAGATTTGAGCATGACACTGGTTGCCTTCAGTAGTCTCTTTCTTGTCCAGTCATTCCTTATCAGGTTAAACGGTTTTCAGTCTCTCATGTTAAGTTTGGATGAAGAAAAAATAGCCAGAAAGACCTGTTCTTTTTCTACTTACACCATTTCAAATGGACTACAGACTTGGATACTGTGAGTCCCATGTGGAATGAAATCTTTTGGTTCAGTAATCCAGGACATAAAGGCTTCAGTTCTGGGTAACTTTTTAATGTATTGATTGCCTTTCTGAATTTTTAGGAATTATTTGTCTCTCTTTGAGTCCAGTCTGTGTCTTTCCCTTCCTAAGGGTTCTTTCTTATGAGGATGGTTTGTTAAATTCATGCCTACAAAACAGACTTAAGCTTTTCCCTTCATACTTCTCTGAAATTTAATACGGCTATTTACTGCATGCCCTTATGTCTTATAATTTCCATTACACATTGGTTTTTTTTTTCCATCAGATAGCTTCTACACATTCCTGGCAGAGACAAAGTCTCCTGAATTTTAGGCTAAATAATTTTTTCTGTTAGAACAAATTTACCTAGATGAAAAAATTTTCATCCTTTGCTTTCCCATACTACTCTGTATCTCAGGTCTTCTCCAAAATAACCCCACAATTACGGCTTACTTAAACTTCGCAGTCTTATCTATTTATCCACTGCTTCCCACCTATGATAGGCTGTTAATCATTTATGCTAACCTTTTAACTTTCAGGGACAGTTAAAATACAACTGTTCTAGTCCCAAGAGATGCAAAACAAATTCCACAGTTTAAACTCTTTCTCCAGGATGATGTTTTCCCCATATCCCCAAATCCCTCAGATGCCCAGGTAGCTAGTTCTTAAAAGACCACCTTTCATTTTCATATTTCTAACCCCTAGAAAATGGAGATAGAAGATCATCTCAAGTTTCTGCAGCAGGGCTTCTTTCAGAGTGGTGCAGACCTCACTGTCTTCTAAAGTCACATTTGAATAAGCCCCTAGAACCTTGTTTGGAAATAGCTGTGGTAGGCACCACAATGACAAAGCTGTAAAGGCATTGAATAAGGTGAACATAGAACTATTATTCACAAATCTTGCAACACTAGAGCCAGGTACCAGTTACCAAAACTAGTAGGAGATAAGTGTAAAATTAAGATTTTAAAAAATACTTTTTTTTTTTTTTTTACACAGTCAGTAATAAACTTCTCCATAAATGGGAGTTTGTGAAAACAGAGAATATTAGTGGTTCCAAAAGGGATTAAGCAAGTTTGTGGACAGCAGTTCCATAAACTGATGCTAAAGGGAATAGCATGGATGTACCATACTCTCTCATGTCCCTAATCCAGTGACCGTGGATGCTGTGGCAGTGGAGGAATACTTCATGTGTAGTGGTAAAGATGATGTGCTCACCATAAATAACATCTCTTGCTGCCAAGAATACTAAGCTAGAGGAAAATGGTAGTATAACCCAGTAAGACATTTCTTTTCTTGTCCTCTCTTCTGAGCAACGAACACTGTGAAGACAGTTGTGTCAGGTGGTGTCAGAACTTTCTCAACAGACAATCTGCAAAATCTTCCTGACTTAGTGCCTTACTTCTGTGCCATTGCAGCAACTTCTTCTTCCTTCCATCAGCATAATGTAAACAGAACAAGAAACCATCGATTTTACTGAGGTTTCAGGGAACCTGAAACTGCTTTCCAGCACCCTTGAGATCTGTCTGTCTGTCAGCTCCCTGCCCTTCGCAGGAGTTTCCCAGTCTTTGCTTATTCTGCAGGCTTACTACTTTTGTGTGATTTTTCAGCCTGCTCTAGCCTGTGCTCCAGGAGTTTCTTCTAGCTGAACATGTTCAGTGGCTTTCAGGAAAAGGGCATATCCCCCAGTGTCTCCTCAGTAGGTTCCATCTGACCACAGAGCAGCAGCCAGGACAAAGGAAAGAGGCAGACCTTCTTTCTGCTTTCAGCCATCATGGCCTTTAGGAAGCATAGAACATAAAATTCATAATAAATTGTCAATAAACAAAATTAGTACTGCTTTTTGTCAAAAATGTTCTTTTGATTTCAATAGAAAACTGACAGTCAGTTTTTTAATTTAACCTGGATCATTGTGTTTACTATGCACTGCAAGATTTAAAAAATTGCCATTATTGGAGACAACATTATGTTTAGATATAGTAAACTATAGTTAAAGTAGAGCATCAGTCTTGACCTTGTAATTTCCTTTTTACGAGTTTAATGTAAGAATAACAGTGATGAAGTACTTTGGAACTGATGTAAGAAATTGACAACAAAAAAATTATCATAGATATCACCTCCATGCGATCAGGATTGAGTGACAGTAAGAAAAAATTGTTTGACTTCTTTTTAGGGATGCTTGAATTTACCTGATTTTGAACTACTAGGTAATTTTCTATCAGCTAATTTTGTGGTGGGCTCACCCTAGATGGCTGCTAAGTCCACACAGCCACTCAACTCAATTTCTGCAGCCCCTACTCCCAGCAGGACGGAGGAAGAGAAAAGGAAGATTAAAAACAAGAAAACTTATGTATCAAGGTAAAAATAGTTTAATAAGCAAAGGAGAAGTGGAAGGGGAAGGAAGGAAGGAAAGAAAGAAAGAAAAAGAAAGAAAGAAAGAGAAGACAAGTGATGCAAAGGCAATTGCTCATCATCTCCCGTGGGCAGACCAATGCCCAGCCAGTTCCCAGGCAAAAGCTGGCTACCTACCAACCCTCCTTCTTCTCCATTTAATTGCTGAGCATGATGTTATTTAGCATGGAATATCTCTGGTTAGTTCGGGTCATCTGCCTGATTGTGTCCCCTCCCAACCTCTTGCCCACCCCAAATCTATTCACTGGGTGGTAGAGTGAGAAACAAGGGAAGGATCTGACACTGTGCAAGCACTGTTCAGCAACTGCTAAAACACTAATGTGTTATTAGCACTGTTTTGGTCACAAATCTAAAACACAGCACCATACGAGCTGCTATGAAGAAACTTAACCCTATCCCAGCCAGACCCAGTACAAAGTTGCTACTCAGTAACGAGCACCTCTAAATATGTATCATGAAAACAGCATATTTGAAAGTTTTGTGATATGAAATATGTCTTCTATTTAAATGAAAAAAATACTAAATCACCTTTTTATTAAGAAGTAGGAAGTGTTTGCGAACCTAAGTGTGGCAGAAAATCTTAAAGCAAGTCACACTGTAGTAGAGTAGTCACCTTCAGTAGGAAAGATGCTTAGCATTTTCCAGTGGGTTCTACACGGTTACTGTGCATTTAGTACAAGCCTCTGTGTCTGCACTGCAAGACCTCAGAACACATAGTAACACTTGTCAAATCTTACCGTGCGGTAACGCTTGGCAAATGCTACCTTTTAAGTGACGACCACTGAATATGAAGCAGCATCATAAGGGGCAGATTCACAAAATGCAGCCATGCAAGCTTTATAGGGAAGCAAATTCTAAGCATTCAGCACGTATAAGCAAGTTCAGATGGGAAAAGATAGTTTCATGGAGAAGCTGGCTTGTGAATAAGTTACACCATGAGAAAGGTGGAACAGAAATCAGGAGGGATCTTTTGAATCTTGTATTTTAAATGGAAAAGAAAGTCTATAGGGAAGAACACACATGTGTCCAAGATAAAAAGTCAGGATTCTTTTACCTGCCAGAAAGGGTCAGGGAAATAGAGCCTTTTATTGCAAATAGAATCTGGTATAAACATTCAGGAACATTCTTTTGCTTTATAAGTTCACATACTAAAACACACTAACAAAAAAACCCCAGCAGCCCATATCTGAAACTAAAACCTCTGCTGGGACAAACTGGATTTTTCAATATACTTTGACTAGCATTTCTAAATATTTAAAGTTTTTCTAAATGGGGAGCACTCTATTTCTTAATTTGTTTCTTAATTCCTTCTAACTCACTGTCCTGATTTCAGCTGGGATAGAGTTAACTGTCTTCCTAGTAGCTGGTAGGGTGCTATGTTTTGAGTTCAGAATGAGAAGAATGTTGATAACACACTGATGTTTTCAGTTGTTGCTAAGTAGTGTTTAGTCTAAAGTCAAGGATTTTTCAGCTTCTCATGCCCAGCCAGCGAGAAAGCTGGAGGGGCACAAGAAGTTGGCACAGGACACAGCCAGGGCACCTGACCCAAAGTGGCCAACAGGGTATTCCATACCATGTGACGTCCCATCCAGTATAGGAACTGGGGAGTGGGGGCGGGGAATCGCCGCTCGGGGACTAGCTGGGTGCCGGTCGGTGGGTGGTGAGCAATTGCACTGCGCATCATTTGTACATTCCAAACCTTTCATTATAGCTCTTGTCATTTTATTAGTGTTATCATCATCATTATTAGTTTCTTCTTTTCTGTTCTATTAAACCATTCTTATCTCAACCCACGAGTTTTGCTTCTTTTCCCGATTTTCTCCCCCATCCCACTGGGTGGGGGGGGGAGTGAGTGAGCGGCTGCGTGGTGCTTAGTTGCTGGCTGGGGTTAAACCACGACACTCACTTTAATAATAATTGCTATGTTTTTATGGAAAAGCCTGATATGTGAAAATCTAAACACAATCTTTAGTTGGAGACCACTACTTTATAAGTAGCTTGTTCTTATCCCCTGGATATGTGACTGGTTTTAAGCAATTTCTTTTTGAGGTACTAAGCACTAAAAATGTGCATTCTTGATGAACTTAAGCAGAAATTATGGACACCCACAGCTTTCATTGCCTTTTTGGTGGCAGTCAGCCCTCACTTTTATTAAAAATGAGGGCCTTAATCTCTCTGGTCCTGTGATCTTTTAAAAGTCATCATCTGAGATATCCAGGTGAAAATAGCTACTATGCAAGTAAAATTGCAAATTATTATTAATGTTTTAAAGAATCTTAAATACAGGAATTAACCAAAGAATTTTAATTATATTGCTTAGAAGATATTGCTAGGTTATGGGATTTTTTTGATTCAAAAGGACGGAAGTATATATCATTTTATCTACTACCCTATAAAGCAATTAATAATGTTTTGGAGGACAATAGGACCTGGAATTTTAATGTTTAACCTTGCTTCCTTCAATCTTCAGAAAAAAGACCAAATCCTTAATTCTTCTTTTCTGCAGTATGACTTTTTTATAAAAGGTTGGGCACTTGAAATAGATTTTATTTATATATTAAGTCTGTATGAACTTTTTTTTAAAATTCTCCTACTACTGACAATTTTCAAATATGCTATATCTGTAAAGGTAAATTCAGCCTACTTTCCATTTTATTCCTAGAAGAATATTCTTTCAAAAGAAAACCAGAAAAACTAGTAGCCACCTTTGCAAATAATAAGCTTTTGTAATTTACACATGAACTAAGTATACTATTAAACCTGTTGTTGCATTGGGAATGAAAAAAATATTGTATAGATGTATTTGAAATAACTAGAATTAAGAACATACGACTGAGGGTATATAGCTTAAACACTAAGACTAATTTTTGATTGCTTTTTTGAATTGACAATCCAAATCCTAATACATTATTAATGTTCATCAAGCCAGTTAATTATGCTGTAGGATTTTTACAATATTGTGTATGCCTATGAAAGAATTGATGAAACTGAAGAAAATGAAAAATTTCATTATTTTGCAGCGAATATGTTATTATATAGAAATTTTTGTAATGGGACCTTATCCAAATTGTAGTCTTAACAGATGGGATCTTGTTGGGGTTCCACATATTTAGTTATTTAGGACTTTAGTAAACAGTGATTTTATCCAGTCTGTGATTGGAACAGATGTGATCTTATCAGGGTTCCACTTTTTTTCAGGAGCATAAAATTGCCATGATTTGCTGTACAGTGCTATAGTTTACTTTTTGTGCTTTTAGAACCGGAGTCCTTTTTAGCCAGAATTTGCCCTTGGGTCCTAAAAACATCATAATAGGGAGTTAATGTTTTATTCTCTATTAATCCCATTAAATCCTTTTAATATTAGAGCATGTGTTGCTTTATAGCATTAACTAGTGTCTTGCACTCAACAGTATTTTCACAGTTTATGACACTGCTTAGGGCATTAACAAACAGCTGTTTGAATTAAATGAGCAGTTAAGGACCCTGTTCATTAACTCAAAAGTTTCATGTATTTTTAATTCCTTAAATCTAATGGTATTATCACCCTCCAAGAAATCTATCTTTGATTATAATTTGCTGTGACCAGTACCAGTTTGGGTGAGATGAGAGATTATTTTTTGACTATAAACTCTATCAGTGGTGAGCATCTCCAGTGAATCTGAACTGACTTCTAACAGTTTTAATCTTTTGGGATATAAAACTTTTAAAGTTGTTTACAGCAGTTGTGTTAAGATTTCTTCCAATTTTGTTTACTGATGACTTCATTTAGCTAATGTAAAGAGGCAGTTGGAACAGAATTATTTGCATTTGAAATGGTGCTATCAGAGGTTTCTGACTGACTCATTTTAAAAAAAAAAAGAAAAAGAAAATTGTATTTGGACAGTGACAGAGTATCTAATGGAGTCCTATGTATCAAGTGTACATAGGCATTTCACACATTATGTAAGATTTAGATTTGTAAGTCTTTATTCTACTTAGAGTATAAGTGGTTTAACTTTTCATTTTAACATGGATTCTGTGTGGTGTTTATTATGAGACAACAAAGATATGTTGAGGCAAATTTGTCATTGTATAGCTTCAATTTGGAAAAAAAACCCCTTTTATTATAAATGTGTTTGTGTGTGCATGTGCACATACATATTCAAGATTAATATTGCTTTAGTACGTTTGTAGTGTATTTTAGAATTACACACTTGAGCTCAAATTCTACACATTCAATAGGATTACTCATATCCACTAATTTAAACATGTGCCCAGATGTCTCTGGGAGTTGATGCAGTTTGTCAACCTTTTTATACTCTTTTAATTCTTTAAAATATTCCTGATTGTTTAGCTTCACAAAAACAGAAATTCCTAACCAAGCCTTCACTGAAAAGGAAATAATTAAAACATGCAACACTTCACACTAGGTTTTAATATTATTTTATTGTTTACTTAGGCCTCAGCTCAGGGAGCTCCTTTAATACACACTCAGTTTTAAGCATGATAAGGCTTTCTAACAGAGAATAGTAGTATTGTTTAGTTTAGTATTTATTTAGCTCCAAGGATATTTAAACACCTTCTTTCACATTGGGGCAAAAGATTGAGACACCAGTGAGACACTGGAACAGGTTGCCCAGAGAGGTTGTGGATGCCCCATCCCTGGAAGTGTTCCAGGCCAGGTTGGATGGGGCTTTGAGCAACCTGGTCTAGTGGAAGGTGTCCCTCTCCATGGCAGGGGCGTTGGAACTAAATGATCTTTAAGGTCCCTTCCAACCCAAACCATTCTATGTTTCTGTGATTTGTCTGTACCATCTGCAATAGCTGAACTGTGCCACTTCTTGAAAATACCAAAACGACCAGGAATGTGTACCACTCAGCTATGAATCTTTTTCTCCTATCAACTCCTCCAATTCCAGTATTTCAATTTACTGCTTTCAATCTGACTATTCACATTCATGTGAAGCTCTAAAAAAATCCTTTTACTTAGGGTAATGTTTCTATAAGTATCCTTAGCATAACTACCCTTAATAATAAGTATCCTTAGCATAACTATCCTTAATAATAAGTATCCTTAGGATACGTATACCTTAAACTCCACAAGGATTATCCTGTCCTTACCATTATACTTTCTGTGGCAAGCTCTTCTTCAATCCTTGGTAAGCATACCACTCCTCAGGAGAATTCTCAGGACATTTGGATGCAGATTCAAGGTGGTCTTTCTAACAGCTAAATCACTCAATGCAGTTGTCATTGCAGATTTCAGCTGGGAAGGCCAGGATATTCACAGAGAGTGAAGGACTGTCCAAGTGATCTTGTCATAACAAGGGTATAAACACAGAATAAACTGGCTATAATACAAAGCTCTCCAGTCCATCTTAAGCCTTAAACATTGGGTTTGGGTTTTTCTTACTTTATGAATTGTAGCAGACCACATCATACAATAAAAATAAGACTTGAAGTTCTTAAAAGGAGTTCATATCCTGATGATTTGGGAATACGAAAATTTGCAATCAAGGAATGGCCTCAAATTGCACCATGGGACGTTTAGATTGGATATTAGGAAAAATTTCTTCACTGAAAAGGTTGTCAGGCAGTGGAACAGGCTTCCCGGGGAAGTCGTTGAGTCAGCATCCCTGGAGATATTTAAAAGACGTGTAGACATGGTGCTTAAGGACATGGTTTAGTGGTAGACTTGGCAGTGTTAGGCTTATGGTTGGACTCGATAATCTTAAAGGTCTTTTCTAACCTAAATTATTCCATGATTCTGTGTAGAAGAGTAGTGAGGGTATGTAGATTTGCTCCATCTTCAGACAACTGGTCTCAGTAGATCTTTTCTCTGCCCACATGAGTTAGAAGGTTCTGGTTTTGTTTTCTTTCAAAGCCAATTTAATGGATGCCATGCTGCCAGACAGATCTCTGTATGCTTTTTCTCCCTTTCTTTTTGTCATTAGAATGGATACCACGTGGAGAAGCACTGGTAATTCTAGTTACCCATTCCTGTGAAGACTGCCATGCACTCAATTCAAATTATATTTGTTGTTGGAAAGGCCAGCCAAGAATTAAGGGTACTTTCAGCTTCTCTAGCTCTTTAAAAAGTTTCTGAGGTCAAACAAAGTATTTGGAATAAGAATATCGACATGTTGTACTTCCGAAAAATCTGCTAACCAAATACATTAAAAGGCTTGATTGAAACTTACACATAAATTGTACGGTTTCACCCTTTCACCCACATCAGTATGATGGATTCTTCAAATTAAAAAATTCTGAGTATTAAGTGATGACTATCTAAAAGCTATTTAAATTTTGAAGAGTGTACACAAAGGAGGGGGGGTTGAATCCTTCACTCAGTATCACAATTATTGTGTTATGTTTGAACTTTATGAGAAAGTGACGTTAATGTTATAAATTGAATTTATTTATTATTAAATGAATGTTTCTCAGAAATATTGTTTATTGAGTTTCACCATTTTATCTTTAGATAGAATAAGGAAAAGTCATGTAGACAAAATACAAAAAATATGCTGAGTCCTACTAGATAGACATATTCGCTAAGAAACTTGAAGGAAGAGAGGAAAAATGATCTCATCACTGGCATCACTATGATATACTAGATCCAGTCACCATGAATAGAATGAGTGTTATAGACTGGAAATAGGAAATTTACACTGAGGAAAAGATAAATCTTCCGTGGAGTCCAGAAAGTTGATCATCTTAAACAAAAGAATTGAGGAAAGTGCAGTTTTAGAAGTACATTGATCATGGGAGAAGATGGAGAGACTAAATTGCTAGCCTTCTAAAGTAGCTGAGATATCCACAATCTTGATTGATATGTGTAATCTAGAATTGCTGGCAAGAGACAGGTTTCATCTTTTTTTTTTTTTTTTTTTTTCCCCCTTAAGAGCAGCAGCTTTTCTCTACATCTAGAATTTTTCTGTAGAATTTGTAACTTTCCAGTCAGTATCACTATGGATCCCTCTTCAGACCCATCCATGAGCAGATCTCGATTTTTTCTATTTGCTGTAGTGGCTTTTGAGACAATCATCACTTTTATGTATAAGAATGATTGAATTGAAAATTATTTCCCTGAAATACTGATAATGAATTTTCTTGAACATGAAATAAGACTAAGAACCACTTTTTTATACTGAAGATTAACTCCAGAAGAAAAAAAAAAAAATTATAGAAATTGTTCTTCTGCCACTCTGATCAGATTTGTTGCAATGCAAGGAAGAATTTTGGCAGATTTTGAACTTCTGCTGAGTTCTTACAGTCCAGAAGTAATTTATTCACACTTTACATCTAGTGCTGAAGGAAACAAAGACTCCATGTTTTTGGAATTATACAATAAAAGCTTTGTTCTTTCAAAATCATATCATCCATCATATGAAAATCATAGAAGTATTGTATCTTTCATTTCAGTGAATCAGAAAATAACTATAGAGTCATCTATTCAACTACTTTCCAAATACTGCAAGCTGGACACTCAAATGTTTCTCATATACAGATGTTTGGTTCTCTAGTATCCCAATGACTGTGATGGAAGAGTTAACTAGTAATAGATATACATATTTTTATATGGATTTCTCCCTATTATCTTTATATGGATCTCTCGCTATCTGGTTATTGCTATAAAGATCTGAGTATCAGGATTACTGAGAACAGAAAAAACTATCTGTGCTATCTCAAGACATGTCCTTTCCTGGAATAGCAAGATCCTGGTTTAGTTGTTACCTGAGGAAAAAGAGGAGATTACTAGGCAGTAGGCAGAGCTTGATACCATAAAAACCTTTGCTCTGCATGGTGATTGTTAGTCTCAATGTTTAATTATCCTTTCTCATATAGATAAAAGACATGCTGGAAGAGCAACAGATTTTTTTTCAGAGGGAAGGTTAAAAGTATCCTGTCTTAGTTGGTAAATTTGGTTGGTCTACACCATAGACAAGGCATAGACCCATAATCATGGATCTAAGGCTGTCAGTACTATAAGAAAAGAAGTTGTCAGTTAATGATAGGGACCTTTTCAGCTCTTGGGACTCAGCCAGATTTCCATAATCTTCTCAGTCAAATCCACCCATAACAAGCTTAGTTGTTGAAGATATTTAAATTCACAGATTGTAAACACTTCAAGACCAGAAGGCAGGTAGAAATAACATGATCCAAACTGTTTTTAAAATTCCTTTAAATCTTTCTTGAAGATATCTATTAATGTTTTTTCAACATTTTGGATTGCCTCTACTTACAAGGGATGGAGACTTGTTTGAGAAGCCCCCCTGTTCAGGAAGACCTTGGAACTTAGGGTTTCATTCTTTGTATGTTCTAAGATTGATGCAAAAGTGTGTTTATAGCAAGCAAATTTTTGTAGGAGGATTCCTTAAAAAAGGTCCTCCAAAAGAAAAGTTCAAAGTGGCTCTTACAAAACACTGAACAAACTACAAAAATCAGCATGTCCTTACTTAATATTGTTCAATAAATTTTTGAACTCCAGAAGAAAAATAATTAAAGTCAGTAAAAGAAAACATCCTCTGTTGCAAATAAGACTGTGTGCACTTAATGAGACTGGCAGGCAGAGTATGCTGACAAAATCAGTACCAGGCATCAATTCTGACTCAAACATTGGATTTCCAATCCATTTCTGTCCCATATTTCTCATGTAAAGCTATATTATTTAGGAAAACAGGTGAGTCTAAGTGCTCACTCTACCTTCCAACTGCATTTTAAGAAGAATTCCTAGATTTCATGTGAAGATTAATTTTTTTTTTTCCATATTGACTGCAAATAACCAAAAATTCGGGACCGGATTTTTTCAGGTCAAACCTGGACCTGCAAATAGCCCAC
>NC_044007.1:47759241-47834241 GCF_900496995.4 Aquila chrysaetos chrysaetos
ACATTAAGTGTTCCTCATAAGATCCAGACATGTAATGATCCCCCAAGTGTATAGATTTTCAAAGACAATATACTCCGTGAATTACAAATAATTGCTGTCCTTTCTCTGAAGATCACATAAAATAAACTGAAATGATTGAATGCAAGTTCAATCTGAATTGTAGAGCAAAACCAATGGGTGTATTTTCAATGGTTACATTAAAAGATGAGATAACAGCAAGAAAGAGTTTGAAAATAGAAAAGATGAGTGTATCATCTTCATTAGGTAGTATGGAGAGCACTAGAATAAATTAGTGGACTTTGAATGACATGTGAGGAATAAGCCTTTAGACAACTCCTTAGCTGTACTGAAAACAATGAACAAATAGGTTATAATTTTTTTATTAAATTTTTGCCATGTCATTGTTTTGATATGATACAAATATATAACATAACACATTTGTCTTATAGATTTGCACAGTAATAGCATAGTAGAAATTATGTTCTCTAAGATAAGCACATAGTAACCCATGTGTCTAAAAGTGTTGTCTGCAGACAACAGTCATAAAAAATGTAGTATATCCATTAGATTTTTTAGCACTTTGGTTGTTTGTACAGTCTGTACTGTGTTATCATGTAAAGTATCTCATCAAATACATTGTATTTCAGTTATTAGTATTAAAGATTGTAACACTTGTTCTGAATACGAAAAAATATAGTGATCTGTCATAACAGAAGACAAAGTTTTAATTTCATGCCCAAGATCCCTTTTTTCTTACATTTTATCTTACCTGACCTCCTCACCTGTCATGGCTACCAAATATTGACTCCTTAGTGGTACATTACACAAAGTGTATCATATCTTGTTTCAATTCTGGTAATGATTATCATTCTATGAGCAACAGAGATGCTCAGTGCCTGTATCCTCTGGCATCAGTTGTTAGGTGGTCAAATATCAGAAATCTATCACCCACCAGTTATTATAGATAATGTAATGTACTGTACTGAGATCTCCTCTCTTACTTGGGGGGGGGGAGGTGACATGAGATTTTGACCATTCACCATTAAAAACAGATTTTGAAAGAACTACACTGTAGTACTGAGCAGTCTAATATTTTGATTATCAGCCTTTTGTCCAGAGAGAACAGGAGCACCTAATGTCCAAGAGGAGCAACCAGATGGGTCAGAGTCTTGGTAAAGCATATTGGGTTTGTAAAGAGGCCAAAGAAGCAGATCTTGCTCCGGTCCTGATCCACTGTGAAACAGAGATTGCTTCAACTATCCTGACTGAGGGACAAAGGAAAAGCTTTCTGTTTTGATAGCTGGAGGAACTGAGACTAATATGACTATCTTGTCCGTGAACCCACAGATGAAAGCACTCATACTTAGGTACAGTATGAATGGCTATCCTCATTTTTATTACAGTACTACAGAACATGGAAGTAAAATCTTTTCCCCCTGGCATGTAGAAGAAATAGTTCTTCCAAGGTCAGCGAAGTCTAGCTCCTGCTGAAGTAGAGTCATGTGTGACAGTTCCCTGATGAGGAGTGAGGGGATAAACGCTTCAGACCTTTATGACTCATCTACCACAGATGATGTTCTTTCCAGATAGAAGGTAGCCATCCTACACTTTTTCTTGCTTCCTGACTTTCACTTTATTCACAGAGTCAATATTTCTACTTACTTTTCCATATGTCAGACCTGTAAACAGAGAGTGTTTTCCACTTTGACATCTAGGGAATTCTTTGCTCTTGTACTAGGAAAACTAAATTCTTAAGATGGTGCACAAAATGGTTCCTATTAATTACTGATGTGGACATGGCCGCCTCTGCATGAATACATAAACTGAATGTGAAATACATCTAAGTGTCTTGTGAAACCACCCAAATACAGCCTTTTGCTGTCACTGGAATGCACCCATCAGAGCTGAAGCTGTATCAGTGGCTTTGCTAAAAAAATGCCTCCATTCTTAATGTCTCCTGAAGCTTTATCTATATTCTTATCAACCACTGCAGTAATAGCGAGGAAGACTCAAAGCTAATGCAGCATGTGATAGAGTGATTCTATTTGCTTCAAGAACTCAGCAACTGCTCCTGTGATGATTGTGGATATGGGAACTTACTGCTTGGAGCATTCACATTACGAATATGTACATCACTCAAAGATAGAAAAAGGTACCACTTTCTGATCACTGAAGTTCTTCAGGTTTTGTAATCCACATATAAATTATTCTCATCCTTATATCCCTCCTTTCCTATCCTTGAACAATCTCCTTTTTTTGGTTGGGATTCTGTAGCAGAGGAGGAAATGACATTGTGTGTAGCTCCCTTTGCTTTGCCCATTTATGTGCTGACCATGTTCTTGTGATATTGAGAGAGAAATCTTCTTTAGTCTTAAGTGACAGCGCATCTATACACGGACAAGGGTGAAAGTACATTTAGAAGGTATTTCTCAAAAAGCTTTACTTGCTGATAGTTGCCTTTTTTTTATCCTGGTTTTGTTTCTGAGATTATTTGTAGAACATGCTGGTTTGTGCTTTTATGTTGACATTCGTAACACTCAATTTTGGCTTATCCAAAACATGAGAATGTAGTTTCTTTCTCAGTGGCCATGCCTGTGACTTCAGTTGTGTTAACTACATTTGAAACTACAAGAATGAGCAAATTAGACTGGGTTACCGTTTTTATGTAGAACAAGTACAACTGCTGTACCATTACTATAGAAAACGACAGTTCTGAAATGAACAAGCAGTGCTAAAAACCAAAACAGCTGCAGAAAAGCAGGGACTTTGGTATCAGAAAAAATAGCTTTCTTTAGAATTACTGTTATATCATCATTTCATCTAAATATATCCCAAAGTCCAATGACAATTAGTTTGAACAGGTTATTTACTATATGAATGCTTTCTATAATATATTATAAATATAATATATTTAAAATTATAATATACATTATTTGTAGAAACAATAATAAAATATATCTCATTATTTAAATACTTTCTGAATTACTGTTTGGTGAAATAAGTAAATGGATAAAACCATAAAAAGACTATGTGTCTGTATGCATGTTATAGTTACTTGCTTAGAAGATATATTAAAAATCCATGTTACCTGTTTTATGCAGAAAATGTCAGATTTCACACATCTGTTGAGCTGGTAGGATTCTGTAAAATTCTAATGAGGAAAAATAGCTACACTCAGTTCAAAATATTTGCCATAGTTGTCCTTGTTTGTTTATAAGAGTTACTGTAAAATGTTATTCTGATTTGAAAAGTTCCAGTGAATATACTTTTACCATTATGTGGGAAAGTATATTTCTTTTCTGAGCATTACCAGTTTTTTAAAATGAGTGTTTAATAAAGAAGCCTCACTATTAATTCTTTAACAATCCCATGTAAATAGGTTGCATAAAATGTTGCAATTTACATAAACTATTATTATATTTTCATTTTACACAGTTACTGCACTAGATTTTATGAGACCATTTATGATCTGAAGTTTGGCTTCTCTGAGGCTTTATTTAAATGGTGACATATGCTATACCATGAACACCCAGCAGAAGTTGTTATAATCTTCTGCGTCCTAGTGTTTCTTCTCTGATGTTGGTATTTCTTGGCTCTTTTTTCTCCAGTAAATATCGTCTTTACATTTAGTAGCCAATGATAAAAGTGTTTTGGAAGATTACTTCTCATGCAGCTTGACCATGTTCTACCTCAGGTTTGATGTTTGCAAGTAGGGAATCCTTGATACTTTTTGTTTAGCATTGTACTGCATGTGCAGATACTTTTAAGGACATTAGTTGTGGCTTTATATCTTCAGTTTATTTCTAGAAGTTAACCCCTCTACACTGGCCTCAGAATTCTTACACTGAAGGCAGGCAGAGTCTCCAGCATACAGGGCTCAACTCAAAACCTGTTGGATTCTTCTTTTTTGGATTCCCAACCATCTCACGTCTTGTTTCTTGGCACTCTGCACATCTTGCTGTCTTTATGCGATTGATCTGATTTGCATGTACGGCATCATTTCTGCTGGTTATATGTTGGGGCCATCAAAACATTTATGTTGCAGGTTTTAGACTGTGAAGGTTTGCATAAAAAGACAGATCTTAGATTTCATCCTAAAGAGGATAACTGAAAGGAAAACTCCTAATCTCTCTGTTTCATAAACAAGGAATTTCTGCCAAGGACTCTCTGTAGGATAGGGAAATGAGGTAATAAGGTAATCTCTCAGGTTCCCGGTTAGTAAGATTTTAATATGGTAGAGAGAGCCTGAGGTGCAAACATAATTGTACAGAAAACCACAATATTGCATTGACAGAGAGCTGAACTATGCTCTTATTGATCTATTTTACCTGGAATGGAGACCTGTTCTAACTAAATAGCTGAAGTTCTGGTATTCTATTCTGTTATAGTCGTAATACATTCGATGTTTAAAATTTAACTTACTTAATATTTAAGGATACAGGATACTTCTGAGGTGTTTATTGAGAAAGGTGATAGAGTTGACACAAAAAGTAATTACTTTTAAACTGACCATTACAAAAAAATTAGGTTTTGTTCAATTTTTCATTATATATTTAGTTTTGTTTGGTGAAAGTTTTCTGAACTGCCTTTTTCAAAATTTTAAAACAGTTTATTCTAATTGGAGTAGAGAGGAGCAGAGATGCATTCTCTGTTATTTAAAACATCTGGAAAAAATAAGGTAGGGAGAACAGATTTTTTTTTCTGCTCCCTCTTGAAATGAAAGTGAGGTTTTCTTCATTGGAAAAAATAAAAAATATCTTTTAAGGAAGTTTATTCATTATAAATATTTCAGTAAGTGCTTTAAAAAGCAAAATTAAGTCTAATCTTCTTAATTATCTCAATATTGCCTATGGAAATATTCAAAGCAAATAGGTCAACAGTTCTCCAACATCAGTTACTGGATTTCAGAATTCCATGAGAAACAATGATTAGGATCAAACTACATACCCATACAGGAGGTCCTGGGGGAATTTCATAAATAAAAATCTAGAAACTGAACTTTTACTATGGATGTTTGAATGGACATGACTACAAAAAAATGCAGTGGTCAAAAAACTTTCAGCCAAGAAGACCACTGGGTGTCAGTCATGTGCATTATGACTACAGAGAAGTTCACCGAAGCTAAATGGCTTGTCAGTGGACCAAAGTACATAACTGAGATTAGCCAAAATACATTTCTACAAAATTTCATTTAGAACATTAGTTTAGAACAAAATATCAATGTTGATTACCATCAAGGGATTAGTGGTATTAATTTTTCAAAGAATTATAAAAACTTCTGGATGCAAAGTCTCAAAGCTGATCCCTCTAACTGTGTGGAAATTAAAATGGATGAATTTGCAAAGCCAGAATTGAATGCTAATATTTTTATGGTTGGCTATAGTGTTTGTGAAGATAAAATATATTTTTCTGTAAAATCCAGTGTATTTTCCACATTTCATTTAATGAAGCAACTAAAGATTTTAAATTTCCAAAGATTTTAATAAAAAATTGGCACAATTATTCAATGAATCTCTTTATTTGCACCTTTCTGTCACTTCAGAGGCACTGTAGTCATATGGGAGGTATGTGTAGGTAATAGATACTGTGTTGAATATTACTGTTTAGTTTTTTGATACCTTTCTCACTTTAATTTTTACAGCTGTACAATTGAAAGAACATTTGGGTTTGCATTAGCATCTGAATAAGGAGGTTTATTATTTGTTTGCTTCATCTACTCTGCATAGTGCCATTAATGCAAAAAATATTAGTCTTCGTAATGACAAAAAGAAAGTGTGTATCTAATGACCTTACTGTCAGTAATTGGCCTTTTCCCCTAGTTATGCAGAATTGTCCATCCCTAAATATATAAGAAAATGGAGAGTCTTTATAAATCTTTAACTGGTCATAATGAAATAAATAAATGGACATTCCCATGCAGTTTCATCTTTTCCAGAATAGCATTGCAAGAGAAGTTCTCTCTCATAATAAGCTCTAAAAATATTGACAGGTATATATAATCAAACTGTGATGGTAGAGAAGAAAAATTAATGATGCAATAATAGGAAAATAAGTTTGTGTTTAACAGTCTAAAACTATGTTATGCAGAAACCAATAATGAAATCGTAAACTGGTTTGGTTTTTTTTCTTTTCAGACAAAGCGTATAAACTTAAGGTATGGAGGATGCAGAAGTTCTTAAATCTATGTCATTTCAAAATCTTTTCTATATTTTTATCAACTTTAACCTGAGTTTTGATACTGACCTGCATTCCATTATATTTATAGATTGATAGCTTTTACTTTTCCTGAAATAAAAACTTTCTGTATGGAAAAATCTGCAACAATGAACGTGAATTCAGTGTTGAAGTTTTAGAGTATATAACACACTTCGAAGGAACATTTTTATATTTCTTGTTTCCACATTATTCTCAATAAATACAAATGTTGGTTTTAAAGCAAATGTATTTTTAAAAAAAAATGTAAGCAACTTTTGTGATATAGAGGCATTTTGCTACCAACTCTATAGCTCTAAAGAATTTACTTTTTATCTTTTTTGGTCTTTGAATGATTAATGTTTTCTTCCATTAGCATTCAGAACCAATGGATCTGATGAGATCCTCTTCAATCCATCTCTGATTTACTGGCACTGTATATCATAACAATTGTTTCCAACTAACTTGTAATAAAAACTCTTAGAGTTACGCTTTTCCACAGTTAACATCAAATCCAACATGTGTGCGCTCTTCCTTTTTGTTTCATAGTCTGTTGTCATTCACGTTTTCTGCAACAGCAGTGTTATTTATTCAGTTTCTTTTTGTCTTTGAACTTTCACTTATGTTCTGCTTGCTTTAATACTTCTTTATTTTTCACTTCTGTGGAGTCACTAATTTGCTCTTATGCCTTCTGAAGCTGTATTCCTGACACCGCTGGTGGAGTCAGTGACCCCTACTACCTGAAGGCGTCATGCTTGTACTTCCAGTTCAGTGCTTTGATACCCATCTGTTTCCATGATATCAAGAAAGAAAAGGACTGTGACTTACTTAAGTGACATATCCAAGTTGCTGCCAGCAAATCACTACTGAGCCCTAACACAGTCGTGGCACCAGATGTCATGAAGATCTGTCTTCATCAGTTCATTTTCTTTATCTTCTTACATGCTGTCAATTCTTCAGTGTGCTTCCCAAAACAATTTTACATGTTTTTCAGGAGCTATTGAAGAGAATTACCAAGACCTTGAGATTGATCTCGTATTGGTTCAAGACTTAGGAACTTTCCAGTCTCCTGCATGTCTCTTGAATTTGCCTATACATAAGGTATATATGCTTAACATGTATAAGCAGTGCCAAATTCTGGTTTTGCAACATGAAAACAGAAAATATCTGGTCGCTTTCTGAAGATCTTGAATATTGCTTTTCTCCTTCTGAACATTTGTGATCATGACTGATCACAAAATTGAAGTAGAGACAACATTTTAGCCCTAGACAAAGTTCTCCCATCGTTGATTCTTTCAATTAGAAGAATGTATTTGTCTCTTATGCATAACAAAATTAGTTAATTGTCAAGCAGCACTATTAAGGTACATTTCTATTCAGCAGGGCAGGAACAAACATTTCAAACTTTTGATAGACATGAGAGAGATACTTAAGTCTTTATGTTCTGAAAGACAACTAGTTCTTCTAGTTCAGAACTTCTTTAAATGTAGCTATTGACAGACCTGATACTGGAGCGTATGCAAAAATCTCTGGAGTTTCATTGAAACCATTAGAAGAATAATTCCAGAACAGCCATTTCTTGAATTTCGAAGATGTTGGACTCCACAGAGCAAAAGTTTCCTCCCTGTAATCAAGGTTTCTTGACTGCAGATAAAGATAGGACTAAAAATGCTTAATCGGTTGTGAGGTTTGTTCAAATCTTTCTTTAAGAGTCATCAATTTAATACACTGCTATTTAGCCAGAGCCATTTATGATTCTTTTATAGGTGTTTTGATCACAAGTTGAGTCCCCAAAATTCTGTCAGTAGTAGCAGGTCATCATAAGGTATACTGCACACATGCTTCTGATTCTCTGCTTTACAATTTGGAGGTAAACACCTTCATGGGAAAGACCCCAACTAGATACTTTTTTTTTCTTTCACATCTGAAAAATCAGTGTCACTGCATACCCTGAAGAATGGACTGTTTCCTGGCCTTGCAGCTGGTCCCTGTTTTACCAGTTCAGGCCTTTAGACTGGTAAATCCTTTGATTCCTCCAACATATACCTTTCCTTCATTTCTGGGGCTCTAAAGAAGTTTGAAGCAGGATAAACTTAAATATTTCTAGTACTTCAAATTTTTGCATCCTTTTATTTTTTTTGGATCTTCGGCACCAATATAATCATGGATCATGGATAAAGGGTACCTCAACATAAAATAATCTTAGAGCATTCAGATCTTATTCTACAACCACGGTCTCTTTTTAGTGTCAATACAATTTAATTCATGTGCCAAAAATAACTTCGGAGAGGTCAAGAATATTCCATACATAGAAAAGATGGTATATGAAAAAACAAAAATACTTTTCAGATTTGGCTGACATGAAGAATTGTGACCCCAAAAGTGTTATATACTACTTACTTTGGAATACTTGTAATGTTAAAGCAGACAGGTCTGTGCTTATATTTGCTGATATTATTTTAGTAGCTTTATTATTTTGGTAGCATTTTCTTTCATTATTATTTTAGCAGCACTTATTACTTGTATAACTTGCCATCCACAGAAATTTTCTCCCAAACATTTAATGCATATCTGGTTTTATTCCCCATAATTCTCCACTTGAGTCCTTATAAGAATTAAACTTGTTTTTTTCAAAACTGTTGGAACTGCCATTTGGAGTGCTGTATTATCAGTGAAAGGCTACTTGTAGTTATTGTTACTTTAGTTTGCAGATAAGAAAAATGTGATCTGTCAAAAAACGGTTTACACCATATTCCTACTGAAAGAGTAATTAATTTGTTCCAAATAGTCTCTAGCAAATTATTCAAAAATATGACCTCTCACTTCCCTCTGTCAGTCTGTGTATATATTTAAGTGTGCATTTTCTAAAATTCCTCCCAAACATAATAAAGCAAAAATTCATGCCATGGATGTAAAAAGATATTGTCTTTCAGATCAAGAGTTTCAGTAACTCCAGGGTATGTGGTTTTTTTTTTTTCCTTTGGCTGCAGATACAGGGGAAGACCTGTTTCAGCTCAGAGACCATCAAAATCTGTATTAGATCAGTATATAATATCAACGTAAATCCCCTGACTCATGTTAGAGCTTGTTCAAGCAGGGCTCAGCTGTTTCCACTGTGTACCTTAAAAGGTTTGCAGTTCTAGAGATTTACTGAGTAGCTGCGTGATCCTTGGTGCATAAATTACCAACCATCAAATGCTGGTGGCAGCATCAACAGAAGATCCCAAGTAAGGACAGTGAATCAGTGATTACATCAGCTCAAATTACGTTGTAGCTTCTGTGACTTGTAGAGCCCAAACTATTTGGTAATATGCATCAGTTGCATCAATCAGTCCTCAGACAGGAAAAAAACCCTAACACCTCATGCTTGCTTTACAGTAACTTTCATTTCTGTAGCTGGGGGACTTGTCAACTGTATTACGATGACTTTGTGGCACTTGGCATCACCATGCTCTTTATGCCCTGGGAAGGGACACATATGATGTGTAACAGACATTACTGGAAAAACATTGCTAAACTCCTCTGGGGAAGCTCTGTGGAGTGGGAGGATCAGATGCACATGAACATAGTAATTTTAAGATAAGTTATTTCTTACTTTGCTGTTCATATTTTGAACAGGTTACTTTATGCCTACAAAAGAAACAGTCATTCCTACCTGGGGAACCAATTTCTTTCCTCACAACATCAAGTTTAAGTAGTATAACCAATTAATATAGATCCTTTAATAATTAGTTTATTGTGCTGATGCACCTGATTGTCAAAATCAATTGTTCTTATCTTTCAAATAAAACACTGCTGTCAGAGTGACCATTCAAAATGACAACTGATCCTGTAAACTACAGGGATTTGTATCATGTTTATAGGTATATCATTATATGGACAAAATCATTGATTCTAAGATTTGTCTCTACAATTCTTTTGTCACACAAACATGGAACCATAAAATAATTCTTGGATCACCTGCAACACAAAGTGATTGGTATTAGTGTACATAAAAGGATGGAAGAATAACATGAAACACATTTTCAGACACCAAGTATCCCTTGCTTGTCTGTAACAGTCACAGCTAGGTTAGTGGTGATCTCTGTTTGCAGCCCAAAAGGACTGCAGTTTAGTCATTACAAGAAATTCTGTGTGGCTTGAGGTAATGGACTGATAATTCATAATTGTGTGGCATGGCTTTGCATCTGCTTTCCTATTGCCTAGTTCAGCAGCCATTGAGCTAATGATTTGTTGATAGTTTTGAGGAGAGCTTTTGGTGTTTATATTTTTTTCTTGCTTCCATAAATTTTATTATCTCAGTATGAATTTGTATTATAGCAGACAGGAACTGCACTTCAAATGTGTTCAGCAAACACACAAAAAAGTGTTGCTGTTCCAGGAAAAGAGATGCTTCCTAAGCTGCCTGTGCTGAATAAGAGAACATAAAGACAAAAAAGCATATGTGCTGAATCAAGTGGAAATTTCCTCTAGCCTGGTATTTCACTTCTGATACCTGATGTCCAGGTAGAGCATTACAACAGAACAAGCATGCTCTAATACTTCCCCAGAATAATCAGCCAGCTTTCCAGTCTCTTGAGCCCCAATATTTTTTATTATTTATTAAACCTCAGTGGATATTTCCTCCTAGAAATTCTATGTCTTTTTTAAATCTTTGTAAGTTTTTGATATTCACAAGAATCCATGCACCTTAACTACACATAGTGCAAAGAAATATCTTCTTTGGTTTGTTTTTTAATATGGCCTTTGCTAGTTTCATTTGATTTCTCTACTCTGTGACTCAAGTTTCATTTCAGGTAAGAGCCTTCAAGAAATTCCCCTGAATTATACTTTTTTTTTTTTCCACTGAAGAAAGTAACTTCATTTGAATGTAAAAATGTAGAAAATTTCTTTCCATATTTTGGACGTCATTTACAGAATGTTTGAAGTCATCAAACGTACCTGTAGACAAAGGCTGATGTACCAGAAGTCTCTGATTTCAAGTTTTGCTGAGGAGCAAAAGAACAAGAGCATGAATTTTGTTTTTTATTAGTTCACAAGTCTACAAATTCATAAGTTTGAGTGCCAGGGATAAAACAAATATCAGGATTGTCTATTTAAATATCTTGCAATCAGTTTTGAGATTCATATCCATGTTTTCCTAGAACAGGAGAAAGAGGTGTAGTGTATATTCTGGCATGCCAAGTTTGGTCACAGTTTGACCATTCCTCTCTTTCATAAAGATAGAATGCTCTTAACGACTTTTTTTTCCTTGCCTACATTCTGGGAAATCCTCTGTAGAAATGTCAATGAGTGACAGTCAGGTATTTAAAGGATGTATGCTCTTTACTTTCTGAACCTCAGCTCATTTCTCAGAGGAGTGAATTAAAGAAAAAGGACCATTTCACTTTATCTGTCTCAGCTGACATAAGCTATGCAATAAAGCAATTTTGGGGACAGGGCAGCTAGTATAACTGGTCATATAGACATAGCCACTGAGTCTTATAAGATATGGAGAAGGCTACTGTCTTTTCTTTGGTATGTTATTCTTTGTCAAAATGTCTGGACCATTTCAAATTATACAAAATAGTAGGACTTCACTTGTTTTGTAGACAGGTATCTATATCGGTGAAAATTACTATATTGATGTTCATATTCTACAAGCAAACTTTTCTGTCATTTTCCCATATTCCTAACATATGTGAAAGTACTGCGATGCTGAAAGCATTACTTGTTTGCAGGTATTGGATGTTAATATATTAACATCAAGCATTGTATGTTAAGGAAGGTATCAGCCTGAAAAACACGTTTTACCTCTACCGAAAGATTAGTAAAGGAGATAATCACATCTTCTTCACTAAATTTGACATCTTTCTTTTTATTATTTTGAGATTTCTGAAAGACACATAGCATTTTAATATTTTAGTGATGTAGAGAGTGACAGTTCTGTACAGGAAGAATTTTTAGATTTAGTTGCATAAACACAGCTAGCTTCTAGTCAAAGTTTTCAGAAGTTATGTGTAAGTACAGATACAAAAATGGATATAACTTGATTGAGACATTGCATAGAAAAAGGAGTAAAATCATTGTTAATATGCTAACTGTCTTGGGAACTCCCAAAATTGAAGTAGCTCCAAGGGATGGCTAGGAACCTGTTCAGGCATGCTGCTATTTCCCTTGGATAGTTTTGTCTTTAAAAGGTGAGACACTAAATTACCCACTTGGGAGCAGATTCAGAAAACATATGGATTCTTCAACATTATGCACTGTGACCCCAGAAGAACTTAGACTTTATTAGTCCACTAATTCACAAGACTTTTTTTTAGAGACACAGGAGATACTAAAGCAGGGTTTGAATTTTACCAACGTTCCCTAGCCCTCCTGGGTTCTGGGCAGATGGGTTGCTGTAATATATGGCTAAAACGTTTGCTGTTTCAGAAAAGTTCCCAATATGTATTTATGTTGCCCTTCCAAAGAGAGCTTGACTAGCAGCAACAGGGTCTGATTCTTTTAGGATTCACATATAAATGGTGGCTTGAACGTGGGAAAATTAATCTAAATTCCTTTATGCTCAAAATATGTTTTTTCTGCCTCAGATGTGCATCTTTTGACTTAAACAGTATTCTGTTGAATGGGAGAAGAGCAGCAGGGAGGTAAACACAATAGTATGTAATATTCTTCTCTCAAAAATAAAATCAAAATTATTTACAATTCCTTTCTTTGGATTTTGGTAAGGAAACTACTAGGACAGGTGGTTGCTCCCCACCTCCTGTGGTAACATTTCACTCACAGTTTCAGACTGTCAAGCCAGAGGGCTGCCCTCGCTCCTGCTGGATTGACAGGCTCCATCCAGGGAGCAGACGATGGCGACATTTGCTCCAACTGCTCTAGCTGTTCTGCTAGCTCTGCTTTTCCGCAAGGGTACACATGGTTCTGCACATGGGATTCCAGATAGTCCTCTTGTATAAACTAGCCTCTTAAGCAGACTCACCTACCTTTAAAAGCTTTTAGACTATAACTTTTGCATTAGAAGACTTTAAAATATTGCCTTAGATTAGGGCAGCCACTCATCACATGGCCATTTGGGCTTAATTAGTTGGCCGAGGCATCTACACGCTCTCATAATTGTAAACTCTCCTCCACTCCACTTTATAACGTGCATGCGGTTTTAACAGAAATACCCCTCAAATGCAACTGGCAGCAACATACGTAAATTTAATAAGTTTCAGGCTTGCTTGTTGGGTTTTTTTGGGGCATCTCTCCTCTCTACTGGGTAGCACTGTCATCACTGGCCATGATGTTTTAAAAATGTATTTTTAAAGATGTACATTTAAAATGTATTTGAAGAAATATTTTGAAATGTGTAAATCAACCATCCTGTTTTATAGTTATGAAATTAAAAGAAATTCTGAGTGTCAGAAGTGTCTGAAATTTCAATATTCAACTAACTCTATGGGTAAAAATCTACCTGGGCTCCCCTTCCCTAAGTGCTTTTTAATGGAAAAATAATGAAAACTGAAACAGAATTCTTTGTCAAAAATCAATTTAAAAATAAATTAAATCAGAGATAAAATACTTCAGAATTTTACGTGACTCTTGCAAGATCATGCATTACAATCACAGGAAGTTCAGTCAAAATCAGATTTAAAGGAATGGAAATTTTTCTTATTGCAGAAGCATACATTCCAAACAACTTCAACTTCACCTAGTAGCAAACTGTGAGACTCAAACATTAAATCAGTCTTTTAAATCAAGTTAATCAAATTGGAAGCATTAGAATTATTAAGAAAATACATAAGTATTGCATTGTGTTAGTTTTGCAAATTAGTTGGAAAAAGAGAGTTTGGAAAATTAAAATGTGGGTGAAGAATTTGATGTGTTCTCTGGCAATTAAGACAAGATAATTTCTATGCAGAAAGTTCTTATATAGTAAGGTAAAGGATGTGGTCTTTTTAGTAGTTTCTACTGTAACTATTTACAACATCATTTTCTGCACAAATCATTTATTAATAACATTTACTTTGGTGTAAATATATTCAGCAAATTCCTAACCACTTGAAATTAATTTGCAGTTTTGCCATTTGTTTCACTGAGATCATAATCTTGTAATCTATATTTTGCAGATGTTCATAAGTGAATGAGTCGGGGAAATTGTGGAAGTGACCTATGATTTTATTTTTTAGAAAGGTATTTTGCAGTAAGTGTAATCAATTACTTTTCTCTTTAGGCTGCTCTGGAGCAAATCGTTAAAGAAAATCTGTGGTTAGCTCAAGAATATCAAATCTTTCAGAACTACTACTTAAACAGTAAAGAAGAACTTACAGAGCTCTATGACAATAGAATCAGGGTGGAAGCTGCCGTTAGAGATCATCAGCAGGTAAAGCGCTAATATCACTCATTCAATTCATTTATCTCATCTCTAAAATTCATTTGATCAATGTAGCTACGTAATAGCAATAGAATACTTGCTAGTAATACCTATCACCTGAATTCTTATTTTCTTCTTGGCTATTCCACACTTTTCATATTTTCATTTTTTTTGCTTGCTTGCTGTGGTGTTGGGTTTTTTTTAGTTTTACAGAGCAGTTCATATAAGGTATTCAAAATTTATTATTTATGAATTCCACTTTTGCACCTGAAACGTACTTTTTTGGTATGTATTATGCAGTAATTAAAATATACCTTAGCATTATGTATAACTTCTCCATAAAACACTTTTTCTGGAACTTGTGAGTTTCACAACATCTACAGTCAGACTCTATAAGCCTTTAATTTAGAAAACAGTCAAATGAAAAAGAAAAGAGGTAAAATCTAGTTTAATGAACTTCCATGATGGAGGTATAGTGGCCAGGTGTAATGTTTTATTGACTAATTAGTTACATTTAAAAATATTTTTTTTTAATTATTCTTTTTTAATTTAACAGTGCTGTGGAACCTGAGTCAAGTGATGTTGTAAAACTTTCTTGTGGAAATGTAATTCCAATTTACAGAAAAAGTCTTTTCTGTTTCTTTTCTTTGTATTTATATATAGCTCTCAAAATACAAGCCTATCAGTGCCAACTATAATCAATTAAAAATATTGTTCAGATATTTTAGACAGGTTATTGTTTTCTTGTCTTTCATGTCGATATTTCTGAAAAGTAATATGCATTCAAGTCATCAGACCTTTGTCATGGATGGAGTGATGCACTTCACTCATAAGAGAGAAGTAGCAGTATGTTTATTGATATAAAACAGCAATTTAACAAAGTTTGATAGTAAATGTGGCAGTGGTTTAACAAGATTTGATGGGAAGGTTCCCTTGATATTTACTACATAGATGACAGGGTCAGAAAAAACTCTCAGGGAGACCCTCCTGTTGAGTCACAAGGTTCAGAATGGACCCTGTTGCTTTCTAAACTCCTTCTCAGAGGACAGTTTAGATGCAGTGGATCCAGACTTAGTCCCAGACTGGGTCAACAGTTTATGTCTAAAGAATTATATGTGCACAGTCAACCCTTTATACAACTTAGTTAGGGTTTCAAAGTTTAGCATGTTATTACTTACTTACTGAGAATCTGTTGCAGCAAGGAATCTCTCAATCTCGAGGAGTAACCTTGAGAGGCACCCGTACTCAAGGGGAGATCCTGGCACGCAGCCTGCTGCCATGCAGGAGAGCTCAGTGGGCCCTGGGCTGTCCACTATTTATGGAGTAAGATAATTGACTTATAGTCATACTTACATACCACCTACAGATGTTAGTTTCTTCCAAATTTGCCTTGAGTCAGACATTGACCAGCACCATGGTTAGGTGGGTGCATTGTTCAAATTAGCCCTTGTCTATTGTGTTGTTATCTGTCACCCCCAAGTCCACTTTGAGCCAAATGCAGCCATCATGACCAGATGCATCCATTACAGCTGCCACTGGTGGTTGCCACTTGAGCAGCTTTATGGGAAATAAAGGTCAGTTTTGGCGAGGCAGGGGAGCACACCGTCACAACCTTAAGTTCACATCAACAATTTCAGGTAAGAACCTTTATTAACTCAGGTAATTTATGCAGGAACCGGGTCTTGATATATTGATATTTTAGTCCATTTTCTAAAAGTACAGTGTAGAAGTCTTCAAATAAATACATTAGATGTGAAATTCAGATTATTTGCTACTACTTTACTTTTATCAATCCATTTTATGTCTTATGGCCATATCTTCATCCATTGCTCATTTCCTCATATACCATCTCAGTTAATCTCTAATTTTAAAATTCAGTGTTTTCAGTTTGTTCCTGACAAATATAAATAAGAAAATCCCTTCAAAAATATTCTTGTTAACTGCATAGCTCTTCTATATTTGAAGAACAAAACTGGTTTTAAGTCATATATTCTTAGGGAAAAACATATTTGGAGAACAAGTTGGAGATTTAAAACATAAAAAGTAGAAGAAATTATTGCCTATCTTTCTTCACCAAGTGAGTGTCAATTACATTCTGTTGATATGATAGCAGAGACAATGCTGTGAGTATTGAAATGTTTTCTTAAAAGGAGTGGATTATAGAAGGAATTTAAAGTATTTTTTTCTGAATGCAGAATTTGGGCATACTCTCTTCCAGCCTTTTGACAGAAAAGTATATCTATGTTAGATTATCATCTGAACATTTATTTCTTTGGATGTAAGAATATCTGTCTTCTACAGTCTCAGAATTTAATAGTTCTTGGTAATATTTGTGAAACAGATTTCCCACTCAACAGTTTACCTCTTCTGGACATAGTATGGATGATATTATCATGCATCTCAATGATGTAGTCTGGAAGCAAAGAAAATTGCAAATGAATTGGCATATATTGCTTTTTTCCTTCTCAATTTGAATACAATAAAATAAACATAGTAAAATATAGCGTAATAGCAATGCAATACCAACAGGATCTAGTTTCATCAGCAGTGCTATATAATCATTTGTTTGGCTTTTTAAAATCTTGTTTATGAAGAAAATGGTTATGAGTATGTTGCTATTCTATAGGAGCTTATAATCAGCTTTACAATACATATACCTGGCTTGTGGTGGAAATTAGTGATGGCAATGTTTAGAATTTCGGACAGTCCTCTGTGCCATTCGGCAGTGTTATGTGTATGAAGAAGAGAAATTCTATTCACAATATCAATTCGAGGATTACAGAGGCAACTTAATCTAATTTCCTTTTTGATAACTCTTCATTTTCTTAAACAAATAACAAGTCCAACTATTAAAACAAAATATTTCTACCATTATCACATAAAGAAAGTATTTAGGAATTATGCCAAAAGGAAAAAATGTGTTGATTACATACAGTTCCTATAAAAAGAAGCTGTATTTTCTTCTTAGGTTTTTTGCTAATAAGCAAATTACAACTGCAACAGAAAATCAATTCTGGAGGAGTGTCAAAGTAATGATTTTTCTAGGTGCTGTGCTATATATATGCATTACAATGACATGAACATTCAAGAAGAAGAAAGTGTGTTCATCCTTCCCTAAATCCTGAGAACTTTCTTCCCTATGTATATAATTACTCAAAATTAGAAGCCAATTTTTACAAATACTAATGTAAAAGGCAAATGGCCTTTTTTTTTTTTTTTTTTTGCATAATTTTAAGTGGTCATAGTAACCTCTCTAACTAATGAAGTAGGTTTGCCTTGGGCTCCTAAGAAGCTGCTTTGTTCAGCCCCAGAAAAGGATTGCCTTGATGATGGGTGAAATAATGCTTTGGTAACATGAAGTGTTTTGTCATGACTTTGTAAGCTTCTTTGCACTGAGAAAGGTGCACTTATTGAGAGGGGGGGATGTACATTGCTGAATAGAGGGGCTATGCCCATAAAAAGCATACTACCTTCTTCTGCACAGGGAAAGCAAAGGCATGTTCTTGGGAGGAGATGAGTGTTTTCTTCTTACTGCTACAGATATGAGGTGGATGAGAAGAGGACATCCTCTCCTGCTGACATTTTCTAGATGTTGGTAACTTTTCCTCGTGGAGCCATTGGGTTTTGTGTTATGAAAAAGAAGCAAGTTAAGCTCAAAGGGGGATATTCACTCTAGTGTTGAAAACTAAATTCCTAAATGCAGGTATTTCAAAAATTCTGAGCTACCATTATGTTCCTTTGACTTAGTATTATTTTTTAAATCAGATTCAAGCATTTAAAGGTTTTTAAACCATATTCTTATTCTGTGCCAAAGACTTTAGAACTTGCTAATGTTCATTTCTAATCCTATCTCTAAACAGTATTTTGTAGATATTTCAGATGACTGTAGAGATGTAATAGCTATATGACTTTGAGATAATGTTTTGCTTACCTAATTAATTTTCTATTTTTAAAAAGTATCATATTTTTGGATAGTTGCTGGCCAGACCATACATACATAATATTTAGTTTCATTAACAAAAACTAAAATATATTTCTCTCTGCAAAGATACTTTATTACATATATAATCACTACCATAAAACATTTATATTTATCCCAATATTTAATTTGATCAAATATGAGTGCAGTCAAATATCACTCTGGACAAGAAAAGTATTTCCCTATAGTTCCTTAGCTTGAGATACACTTAGTCTCAATTTGTTTTTCTTAATAGTTTACTCTCTTTGAAAAAAAATGCTTCCCTCCACAAAGACGTTCTGTGATTTGGTTTCCTTTACATATAGCTTTCACTGATCAATGACAAGTCTGTCATGCTGGATGTGCTAGCTTCATTATAACATGAATCACACATTTCCATCTTTTCTAGATGACATTGGAATAAACTGTGGTGGATCTTGACATTATCTTTAAATATATTCAATTTAGTACCTAATATTTTCCCTAAACATTTGCTTTTGAGGGTAGTTAGATTTTTATTTTTTTTTATAATGCTGATAGATTATTAATTTTTACCTGTGTATTGGTGTGGCAAAATCTCATGTGTAAAAGATTTGTAGGTTGGTCTTTATGTGGTAGACTTTCAGCAACAAAATTTTGCCTAATACATCTGCCCTGCAAATACGTAACAGCAGTTTCTTCTGGAAATCTCAGTGGGCTAGCATATTAGCACCAGGCATATGATTATGCTTTAAAAACAAATTTAATTATTTACTATATCTTTCTTTTTGTACTGAACAGTCTTAGAATATCTATTCCATGAGCAAAATTTGATACTTCCAATGTATTGTGCTAATGTGTCAATGGTTGTACTGTAGACATCAGCGTTTGTTCTCATAATGAAATTAGAGTTGATTCCCAAATATAGAGGGTATGACATGTCATTATAAGTTAATAACCCCTATACTTGAATCTGCCCTTAACACTGCAAGTGGCATAATGTTACAAAACTTTAACAATTGTTTTTGTTCACATAACTTTTATTTAAAAATAGTCTCCATGCAAATTATAATTGCTTTAAAATGTAAGTAAAATATTCATTCTCGTATTCACAATCTGCTATCTTCAGGTGGCCACACTGTAGTAAGAGTTGGTGGGAGGGGGCCTATTGATTTCTGGGGGTTTTTTTTACTTTCTGGATAACTGACATATTATTGCAGTAAAACACTTGTAGGGTCAATTCATGCTGAATTGTTATTAGAAACCATGATAACAAAAGTAATTACACTGCAGTTCAGTTTTGACAGTAAAATTTCTGCAACATTATCACAAATCCTCATGCATTAGTGCAATGATCCTTACTATAGTTTCATATTAGAATCAAAAGACTGCTGTAGCATGCTTGATACAAAAAGTCATGCAAGTCAAGTGAAGTTCTTTTATGCTTTTATAGATAACATATTTTCATGTCTTTCTCATGCATGTATCTGACTCTGAGCCCTCTTGGATATTTCTGCCTTTAGTATATAGCTCATCTGAGATATAACTGTGTTAAAAATAATGTCCCCTTTGTTTAGAAAGACCAAATAGAATATAAAGTAAATCTGACAATGGTCACATGTCAGTTTAGGCAATGAATTCCTTCGGATTTTGTTGTTCCTATTCATTGACCTAACTGAAAAAAAATACTGTTCTCATATAAAGAAAAAATAATTTCTGTCTCTAAATTGTGGGTTTGGTTAGTCAGTTCACTTACCTGGAGATCTTGGATTGCTTCATGTCTTCACAAGACTAATAGTGAAAGCATGGATAAGATTATGGCAAAAAATATTCCCCCGTTCCCATTTCTTTACAAATCTTAAATGAAAAATAAAACTGTCAAGGATTCAGTGTAAATGAAATGGAAATTATCATAGAAGAAATACTTGAATTTTTATCTGTTTCTAAATTAAATGTTTAACCAGCTTTCAAAGCTGTTTTGATTAGGAACAGAAATGGGTAATGGAGCCGACATTTGTTTTTTGCCAGTATAACAAGACTAGATAGTAGCTAGTAAGCAAAAATGTGTCAAATACAGTATTTTTAACTGAGGTTCTTTCTGCCTTTAGACTTTTGACACTATGGTAGGTTAACAGAATAGCCAGTTTCATATGAAAACATGAGGGAAAAAATGTATCTTCAGTAAGCTTTTTATTATGCAAATTTACTAAACTTCCTTTGAGCTAATTATATTTAAACAATGTAAACATCAAGTTAATGTTATAATTAAATTTGAATCAATAACTCAATAAGTTCAAATGACTCGATCAGAAAAATAGTACAACAGGCAGCCAAATCAAATTATTAGTTTCATAGCAAAAGGAAGTTATTGAGCTAATTTATAGAGAAGTCAGTCTCCTTTCCACATGCATCAGCCATATCAGTGGCTAGTCAGGTTACAGTTTTGTTGCGTATGACAACAGTTCTGCGGTCGCAGAACACAGTGAAGTCTGTAGGACTTCAGTGTTAGATCCTATAGTATCCCAGAAGAAGGTGTCCCATTATAGGAATTGAAATCTCTTTGGTTTTTTCTAGAAGAGATATAGAAATTTGATAATTCATTTAGGCATTTATTTTAAAAATTGAGTCTTCTCTAGCGCTTGGAGAGAAAAGATGAGGAAAAACTATTTTTTTCCTGTATAGTCATAGATGTTTTCAGGATGCTTTCCACCTTTTCTGCCTCAGTGCCACCTCTGGTATCAAGACAAACAAGATGAATTGGAATATTCCAAGTAATTGTAATGGCTCAGGTTTCTTACTGTAGACAATCTTTAAATAGGGGGTCATGGATGGCGATCCCATTATGCACAGACCTTTCTTTCACAAAGTTAGCAAGTTTGACTGCAGATCAAATATTTCTCCAGTTCTATATTGACAGGAGTTGATGCTGAGGAGATTGTGATGTCAGCTTTTGAGTTTGAAGGTATCAGGCAATAAACAAAAATTAGCTTTTGTAAAACATCAATTAATTTAATTATTAAAGGGTTTTTTAATGTGTTGAATTGCTGCATATCAGTAACTTCACTTAGAGACAAAAGGTCAAAGAAACTTGTGTGAGCTCAGTTCTTCCACTAGCAGCTTTTTACCTTAAAGCATAAGCTTTTTTCATTATTTCCTAATAGATTCTACCTTTATTTAAAAAGAATTGTTAGGGTTTTTTTCCCCCCACATCCATATGCTTCTTCCAGACTCTACCCAGTGCAGGATGAACAGAATAGGAAAAGACAGACTGGGATAACACCTCTTTTTTACTAACTAAAGCAGAAAGAGGTGGACATTGTTAGCACTTCTACTAGGCAATTCCTTCTAACATGTACATAAACGTTAATGTGCCTGTATGCACAAATTGCAGGAAAGACCTGGTCTGAGGCTGATCAGTCCTCAGTCAGATGGTGGGTGTGATCTTCTGTCTTGTTTCATGTATCCATGAAATTATTATTTAGCAAGGAGACTTAGCTTTGGGCAAGTTTTGCAACACACTTGCCTTAGAAAGTAAACCTTGCTCTGATCCCAGTGTTCTGAGTTTTTCGCATGGGGAAATCTACATATGTGTGCTGACTTGCCCCTAATACAACACTGGTCTGTTCTGTAACACTTTACAGAGGTGTTAGAATTATTACTGAGTCACAGATTTATTTAATCAAAAAAAAGACAGAATCAACAGGCAGAACAGCTTCCATTATTAAACTCAACTCCCCCTTTTTTTTTCTTTAAAGTTTTTACTTTCTTTCCCTTATCTACACATAAAGTAACCAGGTTGAATGGTTGCAGAGCGGTAGACAACTTCCTTCAAAAGTTCAAAAGAAATCCATATCTTAGTTTATCTCCTTTACATGTTCATTTTTAACTACATGGATTAATAGTTTGAGATTTACATTCTTATTAGCTACGTAAATTCACTTTCATTCACATTTACTTCAAACTTACATTAAGAGCATCACTAAGGTCATAGTGTTATAGCTTAATCTTGCAAATACTTTATAAAAATATTTGATGTCAAAATAGCTTGACTTAGCATTTAGTAGCTGACCAAAAAAACTTGCACCAAACAACCAACAAAATGCTCTAAATTAATAAAAAGCATATTTTTTCTTCCCTTTTTAGCTCATAAACAAAGCTATTAGAATCTTTCAGGATTATAAAGCACACCTACACTGTAACTTATCCCAAATGCCTCACTAAGGGTGCTTATGTTAAAGTCTTATTAGGCCTACATTTTCCATGCTTGAAAAGCTAAAAAAATTCTTAATAGTTTAACATGTAAGATTAACGCACCTTCTTAGGCAAACTGTTATTCTAGAAGCTGGTAGAAACTTTGTATTGCACCTTCTTAAACTTTTTCTGCTCAGAAAGGATTAAAGTAGCATAAATCAGCAAGGATGGTGTCAGCTAGGATTAGCTGAAGAAAGTTTGACAAAACAATTCTCAACTGACTGTGTTGAATGTCCGTGTGTATTTATGCATACTCTGTACCAGCCCTGTGAAGATATGGCTCCAGGACCTCTTTTGGAACCAGGGCTTTACTAGCTCTAGCCCTTGGAGCTGAGGCAACCAGCTTGCAGTTCTTAAGTCAAACCTCTCTCTACAGTTTGGGTAACTCCCAAAGACACTTGTCCCAGTGGGGCAGACTGTGGCAGACATAGTAATTGAGGAGTCTGAGGACAGCAATTTGCCTGATAGTTGTAAAGAGAGTTGGGAAAGACCTATGGCATGCCAGGTGTCTTGAGTGACACATTAAATTGTCATAGAGATGGGAAGTCTAGATGTCATAGCACCTTTTCATTCTAACAATCATTATTCTTTTCAGTTTTCATTACTTCCCACAAATTTAGATCACTTATGAAACTGTTATAACTCTTGAATCTACCAGATATCTCAGGGAATATATTTCATGATAGAAATACTATATGTTGGTATTTCGGGGGCGGGGGGGGGATATTCTAAGCTTTTGGTTCCACAAAAAAAAGTTTCTGCATTTTCTTTCAATTCGGAATGGGAAAAAAACTTTCAAACAATGTGCTAGCCAGCTCCAATACTACTACGCACTCTATAATTTACAGTAATTATCTAGAGGATTCACAGAAGAAGAAATTTATATGAGGAATGTAATTATATGTAAGCAACAACCTCAAGGAAACTATTATAGCTGTCAGCAGTCTTTTTTTTGTTCAAGCTTGTCCACATAAACAATATCCCATCTTGTGAGAAAAGTAGGTAGAATTGCCATCATCTCATGTGTTGAGGATAAGAAATATTACGAAAAGTGACAGCACTATGGCTACCAGGCATGTTAATGACTAATCTCAAGGTTAACTTTAAAAATGGGAGATGGCTTAAATAGAAATTTGGAGTGAGAAAGCAGAATCACTTTATCCTTCAAAACACAGTGTGGAAAGAACCTGATGCACAGTATGTATCACATTAGCTTTCCAAATCAGTCATTTTCACAAAGACATATAAAATAGCCTAATACAGCTTTGGTTGAAGACCTCATTAGCATTACAACAACAAGGATCAAGATCTTATGAAAAAGACCTATCTCACAACAAAGACTGACTAAATGGATTAGACTCTTTTGGTGTATGTCATACATCAATCCGTTCTGGCATTCGGTGCTCCACTTCAGAGTGATACACCATTTTGTATCACCAGCTATGGCCAGTTTTGGAGGTAATATTAGCACTGTTGTTCATTAAGAGCTGTTCAGTTTCACATCTAAGTGTAAGAATGAAAGGCTGCCACAGACTGTGCAAGAATAGCTCAGTAACATCGATACCCCTGTTAGACATTTATCTTACCCCTGCTAGATACTTATCTTGCCCCTGTTAGATACTTAACCGCCCACCATTCTAAGCATCCATGGAATTGAGAAGGGAACATGCGAAAAGCAGATATGCCATTCTGCTGTCCCAGCACTCCTGAAATTATTAATATTGAGATTCAAATGAATCACTCTGCATAGGAAGAATGTCAGAATCGAGGGGTTTCCCTTGACAATAACAAGGAGACTAGGCAACAGACTTTGGAAAGCATTACATTAACAAGCTGAGGGGCACACAGTAAGAGCATATAGATTTGTCTAGAAGAAATAGATGAAAAATATTTTTTCTTTTGTCGTATGTGCTTCCTCAGCTTTCTGATGAAAATCCCTGACCTAAGAAAACAAGTAAAAAAGGTATAAAACCAGGAAGGAGCTCATCGTGTTTTGGTCTCCCAGTCAACTATTTACTGACAGTGCTTTTCTTACCATGTGTAAGATTAGCCACTAAGATCTTTTAACCATTATTTTAAAACTGTGGTGGGCCAATAAAATATAAAATCACAGATCTAGAGAACAAAGTGGTCTGAAAGGTGTCCCAAAAACCTGATTTTGAAGTCGCACAGAAGCAAGGTAAAGAGGAGCTTGATGTGTTGCTGTTGCCAGTGCAGAACCAGTTCAAGCCTTTGCTAGAAAGACTTACGCCAAAGCATCCAAGTACTGATGTCTCTGAAGAACAGTAAAGGCTTGAAGCAGAAGACAGTTAGGATGGGTCCACAGAAGAAAAATATGAAATTACCAGTATTGCTGATATTGATTCCTGTCAGTAAAACAATGTCTGATGGGGATGAGGGGACCTATCGTGCTGTTCTGTTTCCTCTACTATCTCCTAGTGACAATGAGTCAAATTCCCTTAATTTTAGCAGTCTGTCACTGGCAATTATTTACCATGCTAGGAACTTTGTTCCTGCTCCCTTGGGAAATTTAAAAGTAGTATCTAACCATGGTATCTCTGAGGTTAAAGTGTCTGGACTGCAGCATTAGTGAGTCAGCTGCACTGTTACATTACATTAACTGTAATTATTTACAAGTAAGTAAACTATAGAAGAGGCTGGAATAAAATATTATTCTAGAAAAGATTTGGGCATTCTTTTGTAATCTGGCTGTACCATCAATGGGTATAGCAGAGCTGTGCAAGTCAATTTTTAGTTAGAAGCAAATACGAAGAATTCTTCAAATTTGTTTCAGGCTAATCTAAAACTAAGGTTTTCAGAATTTGGGACAAAGGAAAAAATATGTTGTAGGTTGGAGAAAACAAAAGTTTAGTTTCTGAAAATTATCAGTTTCTTTGTTTTGATTAAAACTAAAAGATATTCGGAAACCAATAGGTAGATCTAGAGAGGGCATTTGATATTTTTCAGCAAGGGAAGATGGAGTACTTCCCCACTGAAATGTCAGGAATTCAAATGCTCGGTATCCTCCCAGGTTCAAGTATCCTGTTAATATAATTGGAAATAAAATTCCCTCCTTTCCCAAGAACACCTGCCTGAATGACCAGGTTACAAATTATCCTTGGCTAAGTCTGTCTCAGTTTCTCACTGTATTGTCACACACTGTGAATAATTAGTTTTGAAGGAGACAAAAAGGATGAAATAGTCATTAAAGTGCTCACCTAACAGTAGAACCTTGCTCTGAGAGAAATTTTGAGTAAATTATGCTAAAAGAAGTAGTTTCATCAGTGATGCTGAGGGAAGCAACCCCAGAAAAATGTATGTCCCAGATCTGGGCATGCTACAGAAAGGTATGACATCTTTCAAATCTCTGCTCTAAATGAGACAGTGAGAATGTGAATTTGAGTATTCCACTTCTTGAGGACCCTTAACGCTGGGATTGTGGAGTGCAGTCCCTCCGTGATTTTCAGGGTTCAAGCTTCTACCCCTCTACATTACTGCATGTCAGGGGACTTCCAAGGCTGCCAGCAGTCACTACAAGCCTCTCCTGCTTCTTCTGGTACTCCTGCTCCTACCTGGCCTGCGTAGTACAGATGGAAGCTTTTCCTTACTTTCTGGATACAGTGAGGATGTGGTGGGATACTGCAACACTTTTAAGGTGTCCCAGAGGCCTCATTTGTAGTGTCACTCCCACTTCAGTGAAGAGTGCTTTTGCCCAGCTCCTTTAAATTTTTCTTGTCTGAAATTAGGTTGAGTCTGTAAGTAAGAGCACTCATTTAGAATATAAAAAAAGGACAACGCAGATAGAAATAATGTTAACTAAGATAAAAGAATAACTACACTTACTCTATTTATGCTGCAAATATATGTCAGTTACCATCTTCAGCTAGCTTTGTGCTTCCCTCTGGAGAAGGTGGTTGCCAGGGTTTTAGATTTTGTGAATGTTCCTGTCTCTTAGTGTACTACCTTACATGATAGAGTCACCCTCATCTTTCAAAACTTCTAGGAAGTCTAGATAGATTTAATCTTTTCCTTGAATCTGGTAGAATGTATGACCCAGGAGAATAAGTGAAGCTTTATTAGAATAAACCTTCTTTCTGTACCCAGAAGTTACCTTGTCTACTTAACTGGTTAGTAAACAACCCTTTGCTTCAATGAGTTTTGAAACTCTTGCATCTCCCTTTGGTGGCTATTTGACATTTTTCAGCAAGGATATATCTTTCAATCAACCTGACATGCTGTGTCAACCTTCAAATTAAAAAAACATACTGACATATAAGCAATTAAGTTATTTGTAGCCTATTGCTGCTTCTTGGTTGAAATCAGATGTGAAGGCAGTGATCCACTCTGTTGTGGCAATGGTTTTAGAGTGAGTGATCCCCAGCTCCTTAGGCAAACTGACACAGTACAGCTAGGAGAGGTCAGGGATAGAGGAAGTGGAAGCACCTATTTGAGGTCAGAAAGGACTAAGGGAGGATGCAGAATGCCACCACAACAAGTGGCCCACTGAAGATACTCCTAAGTGTAGATATTAGCCACCTTTCATGGGGTCATTCAGCGCACAGTTCCATGACAGTTTCAGCAAATCTAAATTATTGCAAGTGCAGTCTGGCTCCTCCCTTGTGCTGGCGTGCTGCCTGCACTGGGTACCAGCTTGGAGAGCTGATATGGCAGAACCAGGTTTACCTGCAGCCACACCTACACCCTAAATGACGGCTTAGCCAACTCACTTGCCTGCATGTCCCTGATGCAAGACAAGTCAGGGACACACTCCTGGGCATCGGGTGATGCTGGAACTGTCACCACACTGCTGTGGAGCTGAAACTTCGCATACTCTCTCTCATACCTCTTTTTTAAATAGCACTTATATAGCCTTTTCCATAGAGCAGTGTTGGTAGAAATTTTCAATCTGATCTACCAAGTGCACTCAAAAAGTGTAATTCCATCAATTCTGAAAGAAGACGCAAAGATCTCTTTACACGTCTTGGTTATAAAATTAATATGGGATTAAAATATATGTCAATTTGTCCTAAACCAAATAATCTTAGAGCTGAGTCTGAGTGCTCCCTGAAGAATTTGAGGGTTGTATGAAGATAAATATTTTATTAGAAGTTAAACCAAAAGAATATAAGGCAAACCACTTTTCCTTGCTTGACTGAAGGAATTATATCTAATGCCCTGATCGGAGAGGTCTGTAAGATACAAGTGTGATATGTTCTCGCCACAAGAAAAAGACAGAAAAGAAACAATGACCTAGGCTAGAAATTCGCTTCTCTAGGCAGCAGCTGTAGCACATTGGTTCATGCTCTCAGGTATGAATCCCTGCAAATCACTAGAGAAATCCAGGTTTGGGGATCTGTTGGAATAAATGCATCATATAAATATCTTAAAGTTATCTAGCCCTTTTAAAAAGAAGAGTATTCACATTTTCTGAAAAGGATTTGCTGAATTGAAGAGTGAATGACTGAATGCAAAAAAGAGGGTGGGAATGAGGAATTACAGTATGAAAAAGCACCAGAACTATTCTAATTTCCAGAGACAAACTGTTTTGATGCAGCTTTACTATCCATTTCCAAGTAACCCAATGTAATTTTGTTACTCCTAATATGTTTTACCACTAAATCTAGCCATTCTTGACATTGATTTCAGTGCAATTTGTGTAATAGGTCAAGTAAAGTGGTGCTTATTGACTGCTGATTGTATACGTTTTTCCACCTGAAGTGTTATTGTTAATTGACATGCTCTTTCATTTTCCTGAGATAATTTTCACTCTATTTGAATAACTGCCTGAAATTCCCCCTTTGTCAACTAGGTCTCTTTCATGGCAAATATCAAATATAGTTTTGAAAATCAGATAAATTGCAAACACTAATTCATTCCTTCAACAACAGAACATTAAAATTATCAAGTTCAAGCTAGTTTGTCAAACATAATTTACTTTCAGTGAATATATGCTGTCTGCCCCTAACTAAATCACCCGTTTCTAAATGTCTTGTAATCTTGTCCCATACCATTATTTCTAGTAATATTCTTGCAAAAGAATTCTGGCTAAACACTAATGGCCTGAAGTTTTCTGAATAAATGTTTTTGTCTTGACATATTGCAGAATGCTCTGCCTCTATTCCTAGGTGATTACAGATCTTATATTGCCAGACTCTTTATCTCAATTCTCGGAGATTATAGAATTATAAGAAAGGCAATCTAATGATGGTCTGTTGCTTTCCCTTATGAAGCTTTCTTCTTGTATTTCAAAGGTTGCTTCAAAATTTTTTTTTTTTTGTAATTATGATCATGGTGATATGGATGGTACTTACTTTTCTGATGTTAGGGATGCATGCCTAGCTTCTTTCAGCCAATGAGAGCAAATTGGCTGAAGTAACATATCAGAAAGAAACCCAAACATCATTTTAAACAATAGCAATCTGATTTCTGCATTGGTGAACTAGCAGATAACACAAGAGTTTCTTATTGTTCTTCTATTGAGAAGTCCAGTGTTGATCCCTCTGTGATCCCACTTTTTTGCTTTAATTGATTCCAATTGTATGTTTCTCCATTTCTAAGATTTTCAAAATGGCTGTACAAAGACAGCAACAAAGACCCCAAGAAAAATTTCCCTTCTTGAAATGTCATCTTGGGTGTGCATCTTCCTCCAGACCCACTGAAATAGTGTCTACTTTTTGTCATCCACCCAAGCAGTCTCCTTTCCCAGCACTGCCTATGACTCTTGTGTTTCCTCTGCATACTGGGTTCCCAGCAATACTCCTTTCTGGGTTACTTCTAGGAATAAAGTGACACAGCCAGGCATCAAACTTCTTACTGTCTCTCTCATTCTGTGGCAGGCATAGAAGGCAGTTATCCACTATAATTAAAAAAAGTGTGAATTGAAATCTCAAGATTACATAGTCTAAAATAAGATTTACACAAAGGATTATTCTGTGACCATGAATGTGTTGACTTCATTAAAGCTGCATAACTCACAAAACATGTTTTTAGATCTATGAGCTTTGTCACTACTCTTGGCAAAGTCTGGACATCCTTCCCAGAGTCCACTCTGCAAGGGAACCACCTTCCTGGGTACTTGTGTCTCACATACAGCCTTCAGAGAGCATGCAGCTGCCACAAGCCTAGTGAAAACTCAGGGCAGAGGAGTGGTACCTGGCACTCTAGAAGAGGTTCGTAAACCAAGGAGTAGCTTTTTATATCTCTTGGCCTTAAATGACTGTGAACACCATACCATTTCAGTGCAAAGTCCAGGCTAGTTACCTGAAAACAGTGCTGAAAATAATCCCATCCTACTGGTAATTCTGTGCCCAAGTTTTCATTTTACTGCAAGGCATATGTCAGGAATTATATAGACTTATGCTACTCTAATAGTTCACTACACCAAATATGCTCTGTAGGCATCCTACATTCTCCATTGTCACTCCCCATCTCCCTCTTCTGCTTTCCTTAGGCCAGCTGAGTACATGAGAATAACATACAGCACACACAGGTACCTCTGTGTGGACTTCTCTAAAGAAGTGGATTTGCACAGGTGCAACTGGAAAGCCCTCAGGGGACCTAGGAGGGTTGTGATGAAGTGTCCAGCCTGATTTGCTGAACAACCATTGTTGGTAACAGTTAAGAAAAAACATACTTTTTATTTGTATACTCAGTACACTTGAACCCAAAATCAATGAATGACATAAAATATTGACTCACTATGTTATTTTCCAGAGAATCATTATTTACAATATTAGTGAACTAGTGTCCTTTGTGGACCTGATTCAAATGGTGGTTTTACAGAACAGAGGAAAACTTTCTCATCTTGAGATATAACAATACCAAAATCACATCCACTCCTTGCAGAAATCTCTATCACGTTACACAAGTTAATATGTAAATGTTTGGAAGATATGTTTCTCTGGCACCATATTATACATGTAAATTATTTCTATTATTTTCTTCCTATGTGTATCTGAAAAAAAAAGTATATACTATATAATATTATATATATATACAAGCTTTCTAAAGATTAGATTCATTTCAGACATCAAATTCAAGCTGAGCAAAATGTCAAACTTTGTTTACTAATTTTGTACTTATCTTTTCTTTTAATATCCTGTCTTGGTTCTCTAGTTATAACGTAGAGGCACCTAAAGTTTGCTAGAAACATTTGCCATTAGCTTCTTCTAAAAAAAATTAAATTTGAGGATAATCCTACCTCCAGAGCTTATTCTGTTCCTGGCCATTGACTGTGACAGTGAAAGGCTCATCTGAAAGCAGTGGAGCATCCCATCTAAAAGCATAAAACATATTACATTTCATGAAAAAGCTAATTCAGATTGTTTAATTCTGGTAATATTGCCTCTGTCACCTTCAAAATCAAAATGTTCTTTCCTGTTATTATAAAGAAAACAACCAAATTGCTTAAAAACCCATTTGAATACACAGCTGCCTTATGTTGCATACTAATTTGATTAAAAATGCTTGTGCCTCACCAGCATTTTTTACATAAAACACACTGGTGAATTTAACAAAGAAATATAAATATATTTTAGCAATTTTTGATGATAGAGTATGCTATAGTGTCCACAATACCCCTGGACTGAACAAAGATCTCAATGCAGTATTGGAAGATGCTAAACTGAATGTCTTGCTGTATTTGTTTGCTCAATGCTTTGGGCACTGTGCCAACCTCATTGCGAATAACTGCATTAGTCAAGTGTATCCAAATTATTACAACACAGCGTCCATCCCAGTTATTGCTGTTGAAGCATTTTCTGAATCTTCACATCACTAGAAACATTTATTTGAGAGGAGAGCTTTGCATAAATTCAGGACAATTTTAATTTGAGACAGAAAATCTTAACATCCTTACAAGTTGCTTGTTATTCCTAGAAAGACTAATTAAGAAGTAATTGCACTACTTTTGTTTACCTATTATGAACACCTTGCCTAAAGTGGGGAGCTGCCTTGGCAATAGAATGACAAAAAGAGGAGCCAGAACAGGATTCATTGTATTTATTTTTCAGCTGATAGAAATAAGTATTGTCAATAGTCATCTCACCTTCTTCTGTCTTCACTCTACCAGCTTAACTCCTTAATTCTTGATCTAGATTATGATGTTGCAATAAGTCTTTGTGGATTTCTATTTACCATGCTTTTATAAGAGAGATGGCAGACAGTTTGCATTTTAATCTTTTGTCTCCTAGAGGAGATCCTCCTCCTAGAGCAGAGATGTCCAATCTTTCTCGCCATAGCAACCTTTGTGCTAAAGTATGTCTGCAAGCTACAGAACATAAAGCTCCTCATGTTCCTACCTTTTCACATCAGGATAACTCATGTCAAGGTGGTCGGATGGGGTCCAAAATGACCAAGCAATATTGACCTTTGAAGCCCTTGCTGGCTCACTTCTTCTCACAGCTGGCCACTTACATTACTTTGCAATTTCCAGCTCAGCATAGCCCCTGTCATGAGGCATAGTTCTGTCAGGAGACATGTATTGGAGCTGCTTGGTAGCTACATGTCATTCAAGACAGTCTCATCATTCCTGTTATATACACCTGGGCTGGCAAGGCAAAGAAATCTCCCTCCTCCTTGGTTTGGAATTGGTGTTTTCCTTCTCTTACAGTGGACAGCAGTACTTTTTTTTCATTATCTAGCCCCAGTGAAACAAGATTTCAAACTGTCACATCAGTTGTATGTCCTTAAGCTTTTATTCTGGACACCAGGTCCATCAGTGGTCTGGTTTTTATTAAGCCCCTTGGCTGGGAGTGAAAATTCCACCATCTTCTACCAGTGTGTATGGCTGAGTTTGTTGTAGCTGGTAGTTTTGTCTGGTGCACCATATTGTCCAGGAAATTGTATATTATCATGCCATGAAAGTCTTAATTATCATCTGCTAAACTTGGTTAGAAGCAGGAAGTTGCAATATTTTTAAAAATACTTGACATTATATTGAAAAGCAAAAATCTCTAAATTTCGTGTGAAAGAGAATTTTCAAAACCATTGATTTTGAAATTCTGACATTTTTCTTTTTCATTATATGAAAAACATATTTTGACACAGACAATATATCACAATGTTGTATTTAGAATATGTTATTTTATTAAATGTAGTATGTTCATGTCAATGTTTTCATACACTGTACTAAATCATAATTAATTTAAGAAACTGTAGAGACTATGAAACTTGCAGAAATTATCAAAATTTATATGAGAAAGCAGAAATGGCTTTTGGAAATAGTTTCCCATAGAAAAAAATCCTGTAATACAATGAAATCTTGGAAGAATGCTCCTTTGGTGGAAAACTGAAATTTTAAATGTTCTTCCATCTATCTTTAATAACTGCCAAATACACATTTTTGCTGCTTTTAATAATAAATGAATGTTAATTTTACAGTGAAAAATATAAGTAACAAAATATTATAGAAACTTAAGCCACTGTCTTCTGTATCAACTCCAGAACAACGTTTTCAGAAAACATTTCCTCTTTGCCTCACTAGGATCAGTACAAAATTACAAGTTTTAATGGCAGACTACCATACACACATTTCCTCAAGAATATAGTCCTGAATTTTGACACACGAACAAGTTATTGCCCATCAGCTGCAGAATGGTAACAGTCTGTGTGCACAGTTCTGCAAATAGCAGCAGGTACCAGCAGTATGGTAAATTATCCTACTACGAGTGAGGGATACGTGATTTCCCAGTCAGGTGTGGATGCACCTGCAATATGGGTAGATGGAGAGAATTTATGCAGATATGCAAACCATTTAACTAGAGGCATAAATACCATGTCTTGTGATGCTGTTGATAGGTCTATATAGGCTTTTAAGCTACACCAAGGTATTTCTGTGCCTGCCTTGAATTATCTTGCATTGAGCACTTGTTACAGAGTGAAAGAATGCACACCGACTGAACGACATAGCAGCTGATGCATGATAACCTTTTCATGTGTCAAAGCCCTCTGACAACTTGAGTTTTACATATGCTTTGGGATTTTTTACATTAAATCATCAATCTGCCAATCTTGTTCCCAAGTCAAAAAATTATGCTGTTGAATGATCAGAGGCTACGTTTATTTTATTTGGGCAAGAATGCACATTTCTGGAAGTTTCTTAGATTTTTGTAAGACTTTGGGGAAAGAATTAAAGGTGGAGCTGTTTTATCATGAAGAATAGCTAACTGAGCTTCGTTTTGCCTCAGATTGTACTATGGTGCTGCCATTGATACGTGTATTTTTGAAAACAATTGCTCATTCAACAAGAGCTTGGTCTACTTTAATAGCATCCCTGAGCAATCTGAAGTTCTATATGTATGCTTGTTTAACTCTTTAAATATAGTCTGCCTGCCTTCCCGCTGGTTTAGTAATATCAGGTTTTGTATATGGTCAGAAATGTCGGAGTAACTAAGCCAGCCATACCCTTTTAAGTTCTCTGAAGCACTTAGGGTGCACATACTCCTCAGTGCCAGTGTGTATGTACAGTTTACTCAAACATACTGGGAAGGCAGGCAGCAATGATAGCCCTTGTCGCAGAGAGCAGATCTGAGACACACACGTAGAGTGCAGATAGCCAGCTTTCTTTCATGTTAACATTTTGACATTCATCGAGGGTCTTGACATTACTTGCTACCATTTGGAAGATGCTATACCCACCAGATATTTCAAATTACATTTTTTCTCTTGTGGGGGAGGAACAAAGGCTTAGGATAATTGATTTCTCCTTGCTGCCATGTGGAGCATCCTGTAAAAGGGATTATCTTTGGTTTCCTTAGTCAATATTTTGTGAACATATTTTCTTCCCAGAAAGGAGGTTTTATCAAGAACAACAGAGACCACAAAGAAAGAGATAAGCTTATATCTCCTTGCAAAATGATTTCATCTGCTAAACTTCTGACATATCTATACAGGAACACATAGGAACAAGAAGGGGAGTTAATTAAAGATACTAAATCAATGTACATAAGACAAAATATGTTCCCCTTTCCTTCCTCATCCATTTCCTTCTATTTAGATGCAAGGTGATCAAAGTATAGCAAACAAGCCATTAAGAGAATCTCTATGGTACTTGAAAGATCTTTAGCTACTCTGAACCTCTGTGTGAAACCCAGATTCCTGCAGCCATAATTTCTTTCCAGAATTACATGAAGAGACAGTTCTAGTTCAGAATTATAGCTAGAATGCTGTAATTTTCTAAAGTATTGCCCATGATCATTAAAAGTACCGTCAGCCACTGAAAAGTGACTGACAATCAGTTCAGTGAAGTCCAGCTGCTGCTTTAAGTCTGGTATTGGAACATGCGATCTGGGACACTGGGACAGCTACCCTGCAAGGGTATTTTATTAAATTAACAGTAGTGAATGGTGCATAAAATTGTCACTAAGATAAATTTATTATAGTATGATTTTATTCTCACATTATTCTGTATGGGGTGCTACCCCAACAGAGTTTCCAATTCAGTAGTATGCCTGAAGCCAGGGGTTTTATCAGCAGTGTGTCAAAGGGTGTCTGGCTCTCATTCATATATAATTTACTCTTATTACACGAGATATTTCTATTTTTCTGCACTAACAGTTGTATATTTTCTAATGAAGGTTTAAATCAACTGGGAACCAGGATATAAATAGAGTTTCAGTATTTTGTGCCAAATATGGATTGTTTGTCTTCCCGTTAGTTATGGATTGTGAGTGTATTATTGCTGAAGGAAAATTTTGGGGGCTTTATTTTTCTTTCATGTATTTATTTATCATTTAATATAAATTATAGGAACTTTTCAAGTGTTCAAAATGAATTATATCATTTAGAAAAAATGTCTGAGATTATTAAGAGAAACATATGAGCCTGCCTAGGTCAGCTTTGTGCTTTATTGAACTTGTGATAGTAACTCTGACAGTATCTTGGTGTTTAGTATTTACTAGCTGGATCTAGGTAAGAGATGAATGACTACATAGATGCAAGATTCCATAATGAAATTTTCCTCTCCAGATAATACTCCCTTCAAAATTTGGAAATTTCTCCAGAATGTATTTGTTTTACTTGTATCTGTTGTATCTGCTGTGTTCATTGTGTCTGACTACAAAGTTGTGTGTTCCTTGTGAGGTGGTTAGCAAATGCTAACTACTTGCAGAACTGAGAACCTTTCAGGACTCACATATAGACTTCAGTCCTTTTTCCATGTCTCTGGGAAAGCCATTGGTGAACTGGCTGTCTTTCCCAGCCTTCTGGGGAAAGGCAGCCAGTTGTAACTGTTGTATGTAATGATGGAGAGCTAGATGTATGTCTTCCTCTCCACACATATTGCAGCACTTCAGGATTACGTTCCTGTAGTCATGTAAACTCTTGTGATGGTGTTTATATTGGTAAGTACAGAGTTGGGCCTGGTTATGTTCCAGATTTTGTGCCTGCGCTTCATGGTGAAGGTTGCTTTCTGCTCAAACTACCCGCTGTTGAAGTATCCTAAGATTATGTCTGAAATTAGCAAATGAATATACTTTTCACTATAATGTATCCCAACATTGTTATTTATGTATTACCTCTTTTTGTTATGTACTGATAAGAGAGCAACTTATTGCTTCTGTCCTTTTGCTGGGCTTTTGGTGCTTGCACTTCCTCATTTACAAAAGCTGTGATTAACCCCTGCTTTTGTGTTAAAATTCACATTGTCAAAAGACAACCTGATTTTTTTCCCTGGAAATTCTGATGGATCAACCCATTGAACCAACAGTGAGGTTCTGTCTTCTACCTCAGAGATCTTTTTAAATTGTATCACCTCAGCTGGAATTATAAAGGAGTTATTCCAATGCCTACGAAACCCCCTCTTCTTCAGCATTTTCCAGACACAAAAAAAATTAACACCACTGTTATTGAACTCACACCAAATACAGGTCTTTGTTACCCTTTAATCTAGATATTATTCTCCTAAACATACCTGTCATTGTATGTATAAACATGTCAATAATATTGTTTAAGATGGCTGCCTCCTAGAAGTGTGTTACTACTATCGAAAGAGCTGGGAATGAGCTCAGAAAGCAAATTACATTTGTGAAAAGTATTCTGGATAAAATAAGTATTTAAACAAGGTGAGTGTAGCTGGTTAAGAAATCTTTATCCTCGAAAAAGTGTCAGGTTTTCAGAACTGAATACTTCATAGGACTTTATTTAGAAGCTTTAACAGGAACATGCTCTTAGGGCTTAGGACAGTATTTCTACTCATCTTGGGTTGTGGCTGAAACCCAGTTTGGACCGAGGACTTCAGCATCTACCTCAACTAATCTACATGGATTTTCTAAATGTGTGTGGTTAGATTTTTCTCATTCTCTTCCTCTGAAGCTCTACTGGTGACTCTGTAGTGCATGAAAATATCCATGTCTGATCTGAATTAAGGCAGAACAGAGAACCTGAGCTTTGATCTTCAACCTTCAGATGAGTGCCATAGCCACCTGGTGGTTGACTCTTATGGTGTAAGTGAACTCCTCTGTTAATCTCACTCACTAGTATTTCACATATGAAAAGCTGAAAGATCTCAGTGTCACGCTCTTATGAAATAAGAGAATGTTTGAAATTGGGAAGAATCTTGTGGCACAAGAGGATTCTTTCCTGCACATCCCTAATGTTAAGTTTTACTTAAGATCAAAGGTCACCTTCTTTAAATGTAAGTATTATCATATTTTCTCCTGTCTATATACATATACTTTTAGCAGAAGTTAACATTTTAAAAGCTTCTCGGTAGCTCTGCAAGTCAAACATTAAAGTTTAAACACTGAAGTGTATTCATCAGTGCAACTATTTTGCTGAAGTGATAAATATAATTTAAAGAAATACATTCAAATGAAGGCTATCGTACAGTGTTGCTCTCAATTTTTATATAATGAAAGAGATTAAATGAATCCTTGCTAATGCATTATTGGTATGTGAAGAACAAGAGGAAACAAATCACACACATTTTCCCACTTAATTATTGTGCGAGACACTCATTGTCATATCATTGACCTATTTGGTCATGCCCAAGTTAATCATGCCTGAACCTTTTCCCAGTGGGAAATAAGCTTCTCCACTTCCTGTCTTGCAGGAATATCAACTAAAACTCAGTCACATATGCCCATAGTCTGATCACTGCAGCCCACCGTAACCATCGTCTCCAGCAGTGAAACTGCAGTCTGCAGCATGCCCGTGAGAGTCGGTGTCAGAAACCCATCACTTCCTGTGTGCCTTCGTTCAACTCCGTTCACTCACTTACTACATTAAATTATACCAACCTCTGTTTGTAAAAGTGTTCCCCTCCTTTTTTCCTTTTTTTTTCTTTTTTTTGGTGTTTGCAGGGAACTGTTTTGTCACACTGAAATAGAGTTTATGTGCAGTGACAGCCTAATAAGCCAGCAACTTTAGTCGCTTATTAAAGTCAAGCATGTGTCTTTGTTTCATGTTGCTAATGATGTGGAACCGTCGAGGCCCGAGTATATTTCGTCTGGACGGTGTGGGAGCGAATGCTGAGAGCTCATTACTTGGCTCCCCATTGGAATCCTGCAGGCTTCTGCTCATTGAGGAGACTGTGGGGGCTTTGACAGAATTATTATACTGAATATTTTTAGACTCATTAACTATATCACCAAAGCAAAACATCTCTTCCTTAGATGCAAATGGCTGCAGCTACTGTGGCTTTGCTTTAGTTATTGCAGAAAAAAGGATGAAGCTTGAAAACAACTAAGGGAAGGGATTTTCATGCCCAAATGTTTGAATTTGTAACTTATATTGGAAATGTGTAAGCCTTTTTTACCACATTTAAGCCACTCATGTCTAAGTACTATTTAAAAATGCATATATTCGGTTTCATGTAGTAAGCAGTGCTCAATCTTTTAAATTTAGAAAGTGCCATTGAAGTACACAGCAAAATAGGAGCTTTCAGAATTCCACTTTCTATTCCAGAGTGAAAAGATTTAAATGCAAAAAGCTCGTGTTAAAGTAATTATAGATGCTTGAGTTAAACCTCCAAAGGTAAAGAAATTCAGAGTTAAGGCTAAAAATTCTGACTTTCCTTTAACCTAAGTGCTGGAACATATGTACTGTGCAGTATGAAAAATCACACACATCTCCAAGCCGTACAATTCCTAACCACAACAGAGTGATTTAAAGATGAAGAGTGAGACAAAATTTTTAGCCTAAGTCTGAATTTCCTTGCTATGATGGGTTTAAGTTGGTTTTTAATGTTACTTTATTGTAGCTTTTTGTGGTTTAATTGAGACTTAAGATGTACTTGAAGAAAAATATGAATACCTTAAAATTAATTCTTCAGAGCAAAGGACAGAAAATTGCATTTATGGCTCCATTTGTTGGAAAAGTGAAGTTGGCTGTGAACTGTACATTATTTCACCTTCTATAAAATTGTATTTTGATTTCTTGGTGGAGACCTTCTCTATGTGTTGTGTATGGGCCTACCTTCTATAAATTATGAGCTTGAGTAATTGCCTAAGTATATGCACATTTAAAAAAGCTAGAGCCAAGTGTTTTTTCTCATAATGTGTGCAAGCTTTCATTAGGATTTTATTCTCCAAAATTATTGTAGGTGAAAAAACTATTTTGATTCCTAGGAAGAAAGACATTGCTTTTATTTGTGGTTCATTTCCTGCTGTAGTATTCTCTGACAATGGTGACACCGTCTTTATACATCAAGAAGTTCTTCTTTCTGTGACTGCCAGGGACTCTGGAGGGAATACTTCATATCTGAAACATGTTTCCCTTTGGGATTTCACCATCAGAATAACAGTTCTGATCAGCAGCCCATTAGAAAAACCTTTTGTTATTTTTTGTGTTTAGTTGTTTGGGTTTTTTTCTGAAGCTATGCAAAGGAATAGTTAAAAATCTGACAGATAAGAAAGTTAGACTGAATTGAAGTTAAATTCTGTGCAAATAGGAACTTCACGTTGTCCCTCAAGCAGTGATTTCTTAATAGGTGTAAGAGGAGTTTTCAAATTAAGCTCTTGGAGTAAGTGAAGCCTCAGAACGGACAGGCAGCATGGGTGCAGTTTTCCTTTTGAGATCTTGCAGTTCCTGTTCTTACCAGTTTGTGGCACAATACTATTTAATTTAGATGTTGGGCAAAGCTTTCGAACTCCAGTGCCCCACGCTAGGTACCTAAACCTTTATATTTAAGTAGCTAGATAATAGTAGCCTGATATTTACCTGGAAAACTCAGTCTTTCTGAGAGTCAGGATTATAAATATGGGTCCCAGTAAGGAAGCCAACTCTAAAACCATTGGCCGTGGTTGTTCATTAAGTATTATACTCTTCCTTTAAGCTGCAGATGACTTTTCAAATTCAGATGTAAATACTCTGTCAGGAAAATTCTCACCTGCAGAACTGGTTCACAGTTGTGATTTCAGATGTTTTGCAGTAAAAATAGCCTGAAGCCAACACACCTGTCTAGATACATAGATGATCCACGGGAAATAAAACAGACTTGAGCTGTAGGCATGCAAATGCAATTGTTTCATTTCCTACATAGAGTATTATAATCAGATTAGTAGATGTAATAGTACTATAAACAGATGTTCACTATCAGTTATTGTATTTAAAATGTTAAATTTATCCAAAATTAAAATCACTATACAATCTCACCATCTTTTTACTTATTTTAGCTATTTTAATGCCTGTGAAGCTGTCCCCTTTCAGTTTTGGGGAGAAAAGGTATTGGGTGTTTTGTTTTGTTTTACCTAAAGAGATATGTCCTGCAGTGAAAAACCACTGGTAACAAACGTGTATTCTGTTGGGGAATGTGAATTAGGAGAGTCTTTAAGTCTTATTAAGATGCATTCTTGAACTATACAATAAATATTTATCAGATTATATGATATAATAAACTACTTTTCTACATTCCTAGTGGCTGTATTTCAGTGAGCTCTGCATTATAAATCTTTCTATGATGTCCAATGACATGCATCTTTTTAGTTATCGGCCTTTTAGTTATGGAGTAGTTGCCAAAAACTGGCTTTCCTAGACTATTGACCAAGTTTAAAGTTTTGTACTTAAATGGGTTTTCAGCATATATTTAAAATTTCTGTATTTCTTTGTTATCTATAGCATAATAGCTGACTTTGCAGACAAATGTTATCTTCTGTTGTCTAGCCACCATACAAGGTAAGAGCTTTGTATTTATACTGAAGTCGTTGCCTTATATGAGGTAGTTTTGGCACTGAAGGTGTATTTTTCTTCTTGATTTGGACTTATGGTGGATTTATTTTATGCATATGTTTCAGGGAATAGAAAAAAAATAGCAATATTTTATTCTATATAGCACATATGATTGACCTCAGAAAGTGTCAGGGTTAAGGGGCTTTTACAACTTTTGAATGAAATACTTAAAGATATGTTAAGGAAAAGTGATCTCAGTCTGCTTTTATGTGTTGGTTTTTTAAAGTGAATTCAACTCGTGAAGCTAAATTTATTAATACACTCTCTACTGCTTTTCCAAACTCTGGAATAATGTAAAGCATCCAAATAAGCACTTACTTTGCATTAGAGGAGTGAAAAACAGTTGGTGAGCTAGTCAACCTAGTCTTTAATTTGAAACAGACTTACTAATTTTGATAGCTAGGATATGGTAACTGTGTCTGCACTGACAGGTAGGTGTACCTGCTATGTGCCCTGCAGTCCTGCTCTCCTGATCTTCCAAACTGGGAAGCTTTTGAAGTACAATGTTTCCCTCCTTGCTTGTGTGCTCAAATTTTCTTCCAAAAGAAAGCAAGGTGCACGTGGCGTGTGCAGGTTTTTGCTTTCTTTTCCTTTCTGCAGAAAGGGGAAACTGATTAAGATGAGCTATAACTATTGTTACTTCTACTGTTAGAAGCTGAACCTGTGTCCTGAAAAGTAGAAGAGAAACACACACAGAAGTGGGGAGAAAAAGATCACCAAAACCAGAAAATTCAGCTTCTGACTTTTATACTTTCCACTTTTCAGCATTATCATTGCAACAAAGACTGACAACATTGCTTTTCAGGCACTTCTGATACATTAAAAAAGGCTTAAAAAAAAAAAAGAGGCCAAGGAGAGTTCCTTGGGCTCAAGCCCAAATGGTGTTTCTTCTTGGTTTCCACAGTGCCAAAGTAGACTTTGTCAGTACCACTGGCTTGTCTACACTACACAGCACTTGGTCATGGATTTCTGTCTTCTGGACCTCAGCAGGGACCCTGTGGCCTTAACTGGTGATTAATACTATGTACTACCATTTTTCACTTTCATTTACTTGAAATCATGTGAATCCACCAGAGCAGATTTTTTAAATAGTATTAAAGTGAAGGTATGTATAATATGCCATGAGATGTGGCACGATGACATGTAGGGTGTCTGGGGATATAAAGCTCTCTGGGAGCAGTCCCTGGAGTGAATCATATGCAGGCTTTGTCTGCAAGAGAGCAGATGGGTTAGTCTGAAATAAAACCAGAGGGTGAACTAACAGGGTTGATGATCAGATGTCTAGTGGTAGAGTTTGCTCCATAGTCGTCCTTTATTTTGCAATGTTGACACATGCTTGTAGTATGGATAAAACTTCCTTCAGTCCACTATTAATTCACAGTTTCATGCTATTTAAGACAGAGTTTTTACTGTCTTTTAGGAAGTATAGGAAATGTGAGATTAAGACTTTCTAGAATTAGATTGAATATTTGTGGGATGGAGAATGGCAGTGGCAGGACAAGGAAACAGGCTAAGGATAGGCAAACGTTGATTTGGAAAAAAGAGTGGTCCAGGGAGATACTGGATTTTTCCAGTAAGTCTGAGTCAGTCCATGGGGAAATGGAAGAAACTCTGTCTATTAAGGCCACTCTGCTTTCAAAGACTGAGAAGAAATTAAAGATTCCTAAATCTCAGCTGTCATTTGCTCTCAACAACATCTCTGAAAATCTTTGAGGTAGTGTTTCATCCCCTTTTAGCTCTGTCTCACATGGAATATTGTTATACTCTGCAGAAATAGTCTCCCCCAGAAATACTCTCTTCCACTGCACATGTTGATCTGTTCACAATGTAAGTCCACCCATTTCTTTGAAAAAGAGAGGAAAAAGACTATGAACCATATAAATAAGACTATGTCATAATACATAGGGTCTTAAATTAACATTGCAAAAGCAAATGTAAGTCTGGCATTTCCTAACTTCTGAACATTTCTCTTTCCTTTTTATTATCCTTTTAAGGTAATTGTGTGTGATTATAAAGGCATTAACTAGATTCCTTTTTGCATCTTTCATTTATCTGGTAATCAGGAACATAATACTGAATCTATTTGTGTAATTGTGACTGTTAAGAATCTTGAAAATCAAGATAGGTGGAACCTGCCAACTCATGGTTACTAAAGTCACTGACTCAGGTCATTAATGGTTTAAGTACCTCCTCATTAAAATAGTTTAACCAAAGATGCGTTTTCTGTCCTGTTTATTACTGCTGTCAGCTTTTATCTAGGAAAACTGCTGTTTGAAAGAGTTTATAGAGACTACATTTCAAAGAAGGATTACAAAGCCCGAAGTTCTTGACAAACATAGTGAAAATCAATCTGAAGCTTACATGCTAGTAATGACTTCCTTGTTTTCATACACGCTTGAATTTTCATCAGTTCTGGGGAATTTTTCACAAGTTAGGAAAAGATGACTATACAATCGTAATCCTTGCTAAGAAGAAAAGTGAACATAGACACCAATTTTAAGGTAGAGTCCATTAAATACATACATCTTTGGAAGCAATGTTCAACAATTTTTGTCAGATTTTTTTTTTTAATGCCTTCTAACATATTTGCCTTGTAAATATAATACCTGTGTAATAAGGGCTGTAATTGGTATATATAAAACCTTTTTGATCAAATCATATTTAAGATGGTTTTGTTTAAGAAACACACCTAAGTGATAGTAACAAATAAGTGAATATCTGCCAGCTACATTAATGAAACAAAAAATGAGGTGACTGTTTAACATCTTGGGTTCAATTAATTTCTCATTGATAGAAACTAAGTTTGCAGTGCAACCCTGTTTGGAATCGGAAAGAGATGCCGAATTCCCCTTACTAAGCTGGGGTCTGTGACTCCAGCACAGTCCCTCCAGACACACTGCCTGAGGTCTAGGTAGCCTGACTACGCCTGTTTGGCCCCCCATAATAGAGACTGTGGTCCCAGTTCTGCGGCGGGGACTCTGGTAGCTTATAGCAGAGCCAGACACTTGACACCTGGAGGTCCTGAGGTGTTCCTCGAAATCTGGGGCACAGGTCCTGAGGCCTTGTGCCGTTGGGGCCAAGAATGTCAGTGTTTTAAAAGTCTGCAATTTCAGGGCAGTCAGCCTTGTCAGTGTTAATAGGCTCCCTGTTGTGGTGCTGAGGGATGAGGCATGGATCTATCTGGGCTAGAGCCTGGCCTCCTAGGACTTCCAGTTTCCTTGCTGCAATGTAAAAATGACAAATCCTAGGGGCCATTGCAGTTGCTGAGCAAATTTGACTTTAATTGCTGTTAATTTCACTAGCATTGTTGCTTTTGGGTTTTTACTTTTCTCATAAATTGAAAATATGGTTGTCATCTTTGACTGTCTTCATTGTTCACTATTTGGCTCTTCCCCTTTTCCTGAAAGCAGGGTGTGAAATACAAGATTCAGCTGTGGTCGTTTCAGGCTTTGTCTGTGCTCTGGAACAAGGGCACACGCAACTCTGATTTGTGGGTGCACATCCTGGCTATTTCTCCATTCAGCAACAGGACAAGACCCACATGCACATCAGCCATATGAGGGCCCTGAATTTCACTGTGCTGGAAACTGCTGCATGCAGACAGGGAGGAAAATATGTCGTGCTTCTGTGGGTCTTCCAGATGAGGGGACCAGGACAGTGCCAAGTAGCACTCATAGTCTGCAGGTGAAAAATGAGTGGGTGAATCTTAAAATTGCTACTTCCAGGAAACAGAAATGCCCACAAGTAATTTTCTTTTTCCTTTAGAAATGGATGAAGTGGCTGGAAACTTCTTAATGTATCAGGAAATGAAAAGTTTTTTAGCTTTTGCATTAAATTTTTAAGTGACAAGCAGAATATGATCCTGTGATTGACGTTTTTATCAGGGGCTATACCAGAGACCTTATCTTATTGCTACATAAAGTGCTGCTTTATCTTTATGAAATATAATAAATAATTTACAATAGCATTACAATCTAATTGATGGCTGCCAATCTCCATATGCTGTTGAGGAGGAAAAGTGAGGGAAATATGATACACCCATGGAAACAACAGAATTCAGCTTCAGTAAAAGTTTAGAAGTAAAAGGATGGAGAATTGTTAAAGAACATTTTGAGTAATGAAATGAATAAATAAAGACAAAATAATGAAATCTAGGAGTGCACAAATTAGTCTCTCTTTGGCTATAAAAACAGCACTGTTGAAACCTACACTGTTGCAGTTGACTCAGTGCTGGTTACCAGCATAGTACATCGTCATTAGCCATCTTCTGTGCCATACCACTCAAAGTTCTCTGTGGTCCTCATCCATTTGAATCTGTCCTGTTTTCTGTGGCAGTTTTGTTGAAGAAAAACAATTTCCGTTTGTTTGCGTACACAGTTTTGCTTTATCCCATTGATAGAATATTCTACCCTATTCAAAGTCCATGCACATACGAGATGAGATACAGACTACACTTTGAAATTCAGACGGTAAATGCAATAGCAGACTATATGCTTACTGACTGAGCTCTCTAAATTTGAAGGGGGGAAGATATTGTGGAGTATAGAAAAGCAGCTAGAACAACACAAGTTAAGAAACCGTTTGTTTGTTTGTTTGTTTACTTACATGCTCTAAAGAGTTACTACAAATAATGTATTTGGGAGTTTTTCCAATAGTATTCTTTCCATATTTTTGTTTCTTTATGAAATATTGAGGTGGGAATATTGCAGGTTGAAACAGAGCTGTGCTGTCAAGGTGGAGAATTCTCATTCCTACCTTCTCAGACACATGCTTTCTTATTTCTTGTTCTTCTTGTTCTTAATTTTCTTCTTCATCTTTCTTCTTCCTCTCCTTCATTTTTCTTCTTCTGAGAACTGGAAGAAGGATGTACAATGAATCAGTGGTTTTGGAATATCTTTCAAACTTCTCCTTTATGTTAGGTCCTAACCTATATCACATTATCTGAGTCTATGTGGCACCTGTGGTATTTCTTATAATTTGAGACTTTTGTAAGAATGACTTATAGTACTTACTGAGTGATTTAATTCCTGACAGCGTATGACTTCATCTAGCCTTTTCCTTCTGCTCACACTGTGCTTTCTACAGAAATGTGGCTGAATTCCTAAGCCCTTCTGAGGACAAAGGGTTCTGGCAAGGCCTGCAATATTTTATTCCAATTATCCTAATGGCTAGTTAATATATTACATATTATGACAGACTGAAGCTAAGTATCTAACTAATTGTAAACTCCATTCTGTGAACACCATTTTAATTTCTGCCTTCCCTGTAATATTCATTTTTGCAACACAATATCTATCCTGACTGAAGACAGGCAGATAATGGTGGTGGGAAAATACAATCAGATCCTAACGAGGACTGCCTGTTTGAGTGTTATGTTCTCAGATCAAAGAATTAAGTAACTCTTTAGAGGTCTCAGTGAGAATGCTACCAAGAATCATACAGGATAAATGACTGTACTGAGAAACTGATGTGTAGATGTGGTGGGTACAGGAATCTCAGTCTTTGTAAACCTCAAAAGATGCTTATGTTTAGTAAGCAAGAAAGGGCATTCTGGACCTTATGTTGTCTGGGTCAAACAAGAAGGAAAACAGCTGTCTAGCCTAAAGATGTAAATCAGAGATAGAGTCAAAGTCATGAAGGGGGTGACTAGGTTGAAGAATTTTCATAAAATTTCTGAAATCTAATCTCTGGTGCTAGATCAGAAGAAAAGGGTGTTTGGTTAGACTAAGGATGTCAAATTCAAGTTAGTTGACGACTTAAAGACTTCAGGTTATGAGTCTCAAGATATCCCTTTTTCCCTTCACAGTGTAGCTCCTAACCTGACCTACTGTAATACCTTGTAGCCACATATATTTTGCCTATCTTCCCCTACTTGTTGAAGTTGGACTCCCTCCAAATTCATGTTCCCTTCCTAATCCCATCTTGCCCATGAATTCTGATTATTTGTGAATTCAATTCTTATTGTTTATGAAGAGCATGTGTGCACCTGGCTCTTTCCAAGGCAGTTTCAACAGGAAGCTCAGGATACTGTTGACCATGAAGGCAACATCTAGCCTGCAAAATAAAAGAGGGTTAGGGACGTAGCCTGACCTCCTCCGTAGTCCTACGTACATTTATGGTACCATGTCCTGTTTTGGCTTGTGCTAGCTAGCACTTTCCAAGAGAAGGCCTAACACGAGCTGAGGAATAATATGCCCCAGGGACTGCTTCAAGCAGGGAACGTGGAAGGGACGGCACCAGCTTTAGTTCCCTCAGCACAATACAGTACGCCACCACTATCCCAAGAGGCTTTGCCATACCCAAGGGTATGCAATGCCTACTCTCTCTTTCATCTTCATAGGCTGAAACACAGGCTTCACATTAATTTAGTCATTCAGCCATTAACCCTTTCTCCCCCTAAAATACTAGTTGTGTCTTAGGGCAGTCAGGCAATCATACAAGCCTGAGAAGTGGTAGTGGACTACATAGTGTGGACAAAGCAGCTTGTGCCACTTAGCCTTACTGCCATAGAATGCTTCCTAGCTCTGTTTATTTAACGATATGAAAGTAGCCCCGGGGGTTGAGAAACAATGTGCATCTCTAAGATGCAGTCAGCCATCAGCACAGAGGTAACATCTGGCAAGAAGTTATGCACATCTTAATTGGCCAGCTGTTCTTCTGATTGATTCATTGCCTTCCAGGAAGCACGCTTACCTCTCCGTGCTCAAGTTGGCCCTGCAGAATATCCAGCTTCTGGGCTGCTTTCGCTGACCGGGTGGTGTATTGTGCAAACCCATGTGGGAGATTTCTGTGCAAAACCTGGCTTTGCTCAGCTGAAGGCCATGTCCTTCCTGAAACGGTTAACTGGAAGTCAAGTTCCTGTCACAGCTAAAGGGATGCTGGTGGGGATTCAGCCAAGCATCTGGGAGCATGTGCAACTGCGGAGGTGCCCATTGTATGACCTGGGCTATTGCAATGCATGGTCACGCTGCACAAAGCCTAGGAATAGGCTGGTGACTAACAGCTCTGGTGAGATCACTGCCAGGTGCCAAAGGCCTAGAAACACAAAGGAAATGGCAGTACTGTCTGGTCACAACAGACTGGTTTCTGGCCAAAGAGCAAGATGGCCTTGATTTATGATCCTTGAATTCTCATGAAGTTATAGGGGATAACTGATAAATGTATGTGCCATCTAGGAAAAAAAAATAATCTTCTTTTGAATTTCATTTTCCTGTTCTGCAATAATCAGGAGATACTTTATATGAATCAGAAGCAACAGCTTAATATAAATGTTTATCATCATAATGTTTGATGTTCCTTAGTCAAGACAGGCAGGGTGCTGTCTCTGTATTCTGCTAGATCTACAACTGAAGTACATTTGGGCAATTAATCTTAGCGTATTTCAAAGGTAGCAAAGAAAGCATGAATTCACCTTTCACAAAGATGAAGGTTATCTTAGACCTCACTATTAAATTGTTTGGGGAAGTAGTGTAAAATATTCATATTAATGTTAGTTTATTAGTTTTATATTTAAGATTACAATCTCATGAAAACATTTCTCAACAATACTAAATGCCGAAAGAGTACTAGTTTACTTTTTGAAAAATGTGTTAGCAATTATACTCCAGAAATCCTTTAGGAGGGGACAGAGGATGAGATATGGTATTTTATTGTGCAATTTCTTCTCTTCAGAGTAAGCAATAGAATCTGTAAAAGGAATGATTAGAGATTATGCCTGCTTTAACAGGAGAAATTAATGGCAAGGTCAAGAATTTCTTTGGAGCAATCTTGTTTACTTGCAGGGTTTTGACACTTCAGCTTGTGCTGTCTGACACGTTCCTCTAATGGCCTTGTACAAATACCAAACAGAAGTTGGGAAAAGTTGTAGGCTTCTGCAGATGAGAGCTTTGGAGGCAAAAAAAAAAAAAAAAATTAAAAAATTTAAACCTTTGTTTTGGGATAAGTGCAATTATCTGCACCTTTTCAAGATGTTTCCATTCATTGCTTCAGGCTCCTGGGGATGAAATAGCAGTATTTGATTATCAGTGTTACTAAATGATATAGAGGGAGCCATCTGGATAAGTACAGATATATTTCCCTTGTATAGCGGTAGAAATTGGCAAGTATAAAAATCTTTGAGGAAAGAATAACATCACACGTATTCTATATCTACTCAGTATCAAACTCTAGGCTACATTTTCAGGAACCTAATACAGAAAGGACACTTTTCATTTTCATATTGGTATTATAGTAAGTAGCCACAATAACCAGAAAGATACCCTGATCTTACTCTATTGTCTCTTTTCCTGACAGCAGTTAAAAATCATGAGAACAATCTTTCTTTTTTTTTCTTCCTCCATTAACCAATGTTTTGTCTGCATTCACAGATATTTTTAGTAGAAGATTGTACTCTGATTTTTCAGGCTTTTCTTCATTTGTTTGTCAGTGGATCTTGAAATACAGTTTTCCTTTTTTAAAATTTGACGTTGCTAATCTGCTTACCAAAGCATTAACAACTGGAATAAGGTCAAAAAACAAGTGCATCTTTTCATGTATACTTGCACATCAGCTGAGATTTGTTTTTTTCATGAGGCTTTTACTCATTTTTAAAGTATATCCAGTCTGTTGACAAAAGAGCTTTATTTAAATGAGCTATGTAATCTTTACCAGCAGTCTGTGGAGCAGATTTGACAATAAAGAAATATCTCATTACCTAGGAGCTTTGTATATTGTACAGGTGTAACTCGGTAGTTGAATAGTATAAAAAGATAAATATTAACTGGATTTTGCTAATAAATCTGCCATTCTTACAGCGCTAAAATCTGTAGAGTTGTTGTAATTGCCGTTGTTTGAGTTGTAACAATGAATGGAACTGATAAGGCTTATGTCATTTACATAGAATTTAGCATTCACAGTGCACTGTTGAATTAATATGACACACACATTGGATCCTCTGATATAAGATTAACATCACTTGAAAATAGAGAAAGTGTAGATTTAGAAGTGACATATTAGTCTCTGTTCAACATGTAACGGTAATTTGCTTAGGTCTGAAAATCACAGTAGGTTACTACTGATAGCAGTGACTAGTAGTTAACATTTCTTCTGTTAGTTTAATTTTGGTTTGCTACATTTTGTAATAAACTGATGTCTCAAGAGGGACTACTGCAGAATTACAAAATAATGTTATGTTGAATCCAGAAGGTCAGGTGCTGGAAGGTCAGGCACCAGTTATATCGGTGTCAGTCAAGAGTAGTGTTGAAAAGAGTTATATTCACTGAATGTAAAATGTTTTAATAAAAGAATTCAGTGGAGTAATCTTAGTTTCCTGTCAACACCATAGAATAACTATGGTTTTAGCTGCCTAACACAGCAATCAGATGCCTAAAGCCTTTTGCAGATCTAGCCCTGCGCACAGTAATGTCAGAAATATACCTTTCTTCATGGCACACTATGATTTCAAGTCTGCCCACTGTCTTCAGTTGAATCTGTCATTGCTAATTAGCTCTAGAAATTAAAGACTTAAATTGGATGCCCCCCCAAAAAGAGAGAGCACAAAATTCCCAGTTATCTCTGGAAAGCTGAGTTTAAATGATTTGGTTAATGTGCCAGGGGTACCGTGTGGCAGGCACATGAATATAATACATTTCTGCGGTGTTACATTCAGAAGCCTTGATTTTAGAGCGTACTTTGTCTTCCATTATTCTCTGCCTTCTTCACAGTGTGAACCTGATTCATGCTCAGGATATGATTGCAGGTGTATGTAAGCTTTCCAAGTGTTTTTGAAAATTGTTGATGTATTATTTTATGATGGTACTTACTATGACTATCTCTAGCTCATTCATGTTCCCCTGAGCTGAATCCAGCCTATTGTTTACTAAGATTTCTGCCCAACTTCATCTTACATCCTGTATGATATTACATTGCAAATGATTTCTCTTGCAGGAGGGAGGGGAGAGATCTTTTTTCTCTGAATAATTCTATGAGTTTTGTTTAAGTGGTGGGATCTAGTGCTTTAATTCTCTGTGATATGATTATTGCTGTCTGCCTTGACATACTTTAGCTTCTGGATTGCTGTGTGTATTGCTGACATCTCATTTGGTTATTGTTAATGTTAAATGGTTTAGGTTCATAATACTTCATCAAAATATGGTATTGATGGTGGGCCGAGTCTAGTGAGACTTCTTGGAAATGCTCTGCCCATCTGTTTCTCTCATCTGCCTCAGCTACCTATATTTTTCCATTCTTGCTGCTTCTTAGTCCATTTCTTCTTCATTTTAATATCCACAAATGATTTTAATCACTTGGTAAGTAGCTCTATCTACCTACTGTAGCTGCAAAATCATCTTCAGCTGCTAGTTCTTTTAAATGTCTCGGTTTGTATTTCTGGATTGTTTTCAATCTGGAATTGCCCTTTCTTCAGAGTAGCTATGTCTCTAAGTCTCAGAGAAAATTCCATTCCTTGAGCTGTGTGGCTGAGTTTGCTTCCTACTTTTCAGGCTGTTTCTGAAGGAAACTTCAGGAAAGGAAAAGGAAATTTCAGTTGGTACTTGAAGGAAAACTCACAAAATCAGTTTTTTTCTGGTAAAATATTATTGCACTGGCAATTAATATTCCATTTTTATGGTCTGGGTTTGAATCTCCTTGTCTGACATTACTGTATCCTAGCATAGCTATGTAAAGCCTATATTAGACTATGATGGTTAGAATTACACCAGTTTTGATTAACAGTTGGATTTCTTAATCACAAGTTGGCATCCTTAACACAGACTTCACAGTTTGATCCAAATATACCTTCCAATTTTCACAAAGATTTTTTTTTTCTCTGGGATATTTACACTGATACACAGATACGCACATTGTTGTCAGTGATGAATCTCATCCTGGACCAAAATAACAGACATTATAGAGAAAATCAAGTTTCAGTGCTGTATTCCTGATCTAATGTATGACAAATTGCTTTGTGAAGATGGTTTATGTATATAGAGAAAAGCATTCTTACTTCCTGAGCAAGGCTGGTACATAAACAATCTGATCAACTGTAGGACCAGTGAGAGGCTCAAGAATGCTTCAGAGGACAATATTTTTAAAAATTTCGGTTGATAAAAATGGAAAAGTTTGCTACTGACTGTCTGCAGTCAATACTTTTCCAAAGACTTACAGTTTTCACCAGATTATTTTTATGAAAGTCATACCACATACAAAAATGCTGTCCCCTTTGAAATGTGAGTCCCCTTTGCATACTGCATCTATTAAAGGAAATATCAGTATAATTTTGTAACAGGAGCAGAATACTGTATTTTGCCCAGAATACTTCACAAAAAAAAGCAAACTGTTTGGGCTATCCAAACAAATTCAGCCTGAGGCAAACACCTGCCATGCACATTTTTAGATCAAATGTTTAAAGTTTGGCAAAATTTAAAGAGAATCTTCTTTTGAGAAAAGCAGGATACTAGTTCTGCCTATAATAATATCTACTATCTTTTATGTGACCCAGAACATTGCAGTTGTACTGTATCAGACACTTTAGGTGTAAGTATGTATTCTAAATGCAGAATACATTTGTATTACGAATAATTGTAGTTTTGGAAAATAAAATGAAGTTTTATTCATAGAGGGTCTGATTCTCTCTTTGCATTCTCAGGTGTAAGACAGGAACAGTTATATTCAGATTGGCTGAATCTTACTAATAAAAAACAGCAGAGAGGAGAATTAGGTTTGTAATCATAACCCAATATAATGCTAGCATGTAGTCTCTGGCCAGAACTGGTAATTGAAGCAGTCCAAGTAGTATGTTATTGACTGAGGAAAAGCATCATGACTGAGTTCCATGTGCTGTTCACTTTGTATTCTTAACAGGGCCACATGCCATTTGATGTTTAATTAAGTAAACACCCCTAGTTTTGGGTCCATTGTCAAATATGTCTGCAATCTGCATTGGTCTAGTCCTATGCAGCTAGACTGCATAATAAAAGATAAGCAGGTGAAAATTTTGCATTCCTGTGAACTGCCAGGCAACAAAAGTTAAAAGCTTTCTGGCCTAAATAAGATACAGTTCCTTCTCTCTGTGTGGGATTTTCTTTCAATTTACCTTTTGTTTACTGTATAGAGAATCCAAATACTGTGATAGCATTAATTAATGAGGGCCTAGAAACAATACCACAGGAATAATGAAGTAGGCTTGGATAGGCCTCAGCTTCAAATAGTGTCATATGCTTTTTATCCCAGTTTGATCCTTCAAAAGAAATTACAGATTAAAATATTAGCTTAATTTTAATCATAATACTGCAATCAGGCATGAATTTAATGAAGTATCTTGATTTATCATAACAAAAAACGTAAAGGTGAGAACAGAGTAAGGTACCCTGAATCATAAGGTTCCTTTGTAGTAAGATAGCAATGGCAGCTAGTTCACACCTCCTTTTCCCATATTTATGCTGATATTATTGATGATACTAGTATCATATATAAACAAGGAATTAAACAAATATAGAGCCATATGCTCCCCTCTGCTGTGAAGCACAGAGGGGAGCCACAACACAAGTAAAGGAGAATGACAGTGAAGCCCCAAAGCAGAAGAATGGCAAGGGCAACTCCTTGACAGCGTCATTCGTTCTCCCCAGCAGCTCACAAAGGTGCCTCTCCAGCAAAGCCATTGGCTCACCATCTCCTCATTTCTAGGTTGAGGACTGGGAGAAGTCACTTGCTGCAAAAATCATCCCCTCCCAGCAAAAAAAATCCCCACACCTCTTTGAAAGCTATTGCTCCTCCTTGCAGGATGAATTTTGTTTGGATGCTGTAGAAAGCCCTATAGTCCCTTTAATGGAAGGGGTTTTTGTGGGGACAAACAGCAGACCTGTATCAGCTGCAGCCATGGCAGGTGCAAGAATGGCAGAAGCAAGGATCATGGTGCTTCCTTTCCTTTTGAATCCCCAAAATCTAGAGCTTGCTTGTCTTTTTCTGTCCTTTTTCCTTCAGTCCTGCTCCCACAGCAAAGTAAACGTCAAAAACAAAGTGCATCCCATACAAATATTTGGCTACTGTACATATTCCTACACCTTGACCACTGGAGATGCTGTTTCCTTCTCTGCCAGCATTTGGCTTGAATTGTTGAGAATACTTAGGAAACAGCTTTTTTCTCAAATACTGAAAAAAAGCAATGAAAAATGAAGGAGTTAACAATAACGTCATGTATGCAACTCACACGCCACACCTTCTTAAGTCTCTACATGTGATAAAAATGTAAAAGGTAAGGAAAAGCTAATAACTATATGTCTGTTATATGACTGAGAAGAGGATCTAAGGGAACAGTATTGGTGCCTGTAGGGACAGGGAAATCATGGCAAAACCTGTGAAATCTACAGGCTGCTTTGGGGCTAGAAGTGCTCTTTAGCTAGGTTACTTGGGATTTTTCCATTTTAAATTTTTGCCTCAGCAAGGGGTCTGCAGTTGACTCAGGAGGTTGCATGGCCTCTCCTACGTTAGTGGGTCCATCAGTTTATTCTAAGTTTGCAGGCAACATTATTTGATCAAGTTGTTACTTTCTCACAGACACGTATTTCTGACTGTGTGCATAAATGTTATTTATGTTGCAATTAATATTGTAAAATTAATAAATATTGAGTTTAGGGTCCATTATGCTAGGCACAATAAAATGTATTCGAAATATGAGATGCATTAGATGCAAGGGTATTTACAATAGTAACAGCTATCACGGACTTGTAATTTTGAAATGAGAAACATTAGTGAAGGTCGTATTGGACACCAGCCATTATAAACTGTCAGTTTCTCAATAAATACAGCAATTTTCAAATAGCCAAGCCTCAAAACTTTTGAATATCTTTTGATTCTCTCAAGACAAAAAATTGGATAGCCGTTGAACTGGACAGCCACTGATCCCTTTCACCATTCACAGACGAATCCTTTCACATGCTCTCCCAACCACCATTTTCCTCATCATGACAACATATCTTGCAATTATTTTACCTTTTTACAAAAATCAGAATTTTGAGAATCCAACAATAGTTTTCTACTTATTTTGTTTTTCTAGGGCTGAAGCAGAATGTTTTATGAAAATGTCATAAGGTGTTTGGTTTGCTCCTCTCTTACCTACATTCTTTTTCAGACTCCAGAATGGTATCATACAACATGAGATTTGAGAATATTTGGATTAACAGCAGAACTGCAGAAAGAGAGAAAAAAAATTCTTAAAATAGGGGGAAAGGAGCAGTGGTACTTAGAAAAGGTTCTTCAAATTGGAAAACGTATTCATATACGGTTTCACGTTTTGGCTGTGATTCAGATTGATATTTCTACATTTTCCCATTGAGTTCATCTACGTTCCCTCATGTTATTTTTAATATACACTGGCAGGACTCAAAAAAATTATGTACAAAGATCTGTTTTAATATTTTACAGCCTCATTTACAAAGATGCAGAGTACTCACAGCTTCCATAGGATCTAATGGGACTTGTGGAAACTCAGTATCTCTGAAAATCAGGCCATTAATTTTGAAAATGTGCATTAATTACTCTCTAGGCTGTAATAGCTCACTTGATATTACTATAATCTACATTCTTTTGAAAAAGTGTATTTTTCACCTGGTACACTGCGCTTGCTCCTAAAGAGCAGTCATATCTTATCACGTAAAAGCTTCTTTATAACTGATCCAATTATTGACCTGTGGCATTGACCTTAATGAAATGTAGTATTTCCAAAGGAATGGTACAATCCATTGTGTTAATCTGGTTGACAGGCATACTCTTGAAGGCCTCATGCTAACAATAGCTATGGAATTTATTGAAATAATTAACTTGATGAAACGCAAAACCATGTATTCCCACTAAGCAATAATGTAGTTGGTTTAAATTTCCATTTTCCAAATTGCAACTAGTCTAGAGTATGCAGCAACCTTTGCAGAATTTACCAAAACCCACAGTCCTTTTCAAAAACATTCTGTGTTGGTAGATTTTCAGATCTCATGAAAACATTTTTCTTCTAGACTGAGACCTGCCACACCGTGTTTACGAGTTCCAAATACATGCAGATTAAGGAAAAACTGATAGCAGTCTCAGCTGTAGATTGTAACAATAATTACTGTTAGCAGATAGCAAAAGCCTATCAGGTAAGCACTCCCACTTTGAATAATCTCAGTTAGGATTCTTTGCACTGAATGCGGTTCCCAGGATAAGTGTTATCTTTTCTATATGTCTATATAAAATCCTTTTTTTAACTAGTGTCACTCTCAGCCACCACATTCAGTGCAATTTAGTGCTGTTAGATGCTTTCATGTCATGTGGTTATAGCTGGGTAGATTAATAGGAACTTCTATCTGGAAATTTCTTTCCTGTTATTGTTCTCCCTGAGCAGTTGATGGCTAAGTTAATTCTCTTTAGTTTTGTCATGCACTAAAGCACACATTGCCAAGCTATGATAAGCTTTACACAGGGGAAAAAAAAGCCCTCGTGTCCATCAAAGTCTTAAACTTGCATTTTAAACTTTGGCCTGACCTGATGTGCCATTCAAAAAGCTTCAAAAGATTATTTTTTTAAGAAAGGTTCAATATGTCCTGAGGCTATCGGTTTTGAGTTAAACTGGGTGAAGTAGAACTATTTTACTCATCAGCTTTGCAGTCACAGAGTTTGCCTCAGCTAGAACAAAACTGCTGAGGCATTTAGAGAAAATTAACCCCCCATCCTGGCAGCCAGATGTGACTGGTTTCTGATGAATGCGCATGAGTGGGCTGAAAAACCAAGAGACTGTGAAATTCCTGTCAGGTCCGTACAGCGCAGAATGGGCTATTGACTGCTTTCTATATTTCCCTCCATCATTCTTCTTGAACGCTGCCATTAATTTCCTCTCCTACTCTGACTTGGGAATTTAATTTTTTTCTCCCTTTTTTTCCCTCCCCCCCCCCCCCCCTTGCCTGTGCCCCCTGCCCCAACACCCCCCCCCCCGCCTTGTTCCCGTTGCCGTTGCCGTTGGTGTTGGCGTTGGTGTTGGCGTCGTTGGCGTTGCGGTTGCCGTCCCAGCTGCGGGCGCTGCAGAGGAGGCTGCGCGGGGCGCTGGTGGCGCGGTGGAGCCGGCGCGGCCTCTCCATCCAGGCTGGGCTGGCGAGGATCCAGGCAGCCTCTCAGGAGAATGCTCAGAAAATATTAGCTGTGCAGGTAGGTGATTGCAGGGAAGTCGGAAAGATCATTCTGATCTAGATTGAAAAGCAAATGATGGGTAGTGTGATGAAGCATTAAAACCATATCCCATCAGAGTTTTATAAATTTTTAACCTCTTTAATAAACTGGAATTGCATGAAGGATGAATTCAGTAAGTTAGCACATATACCATGCGTAGTTTGAAAAAAAGGGGGAGATTAGATTTATTTCTCACAAACCTTTGAAAAGATTATTATAAATACATTGGATATAAATATTTGAAACATAGAGCGGCATTAGTATTGCGGCTCCATTGTTTTAGAAAATGTTACTGTGTCCTGTTTTGTGCAAATATGATTTCCATGGGAAACAATATTGTCATTTTCACTGGTTTTGTATTTAATTTATTTAATTTATTTAGCAGGAGACTGTTTTTTAGAAGTGTTACACCTTCCTAACTCAGTTATATGATGACTTTCCCTTTTTTGTAAAAAAGCAACATTGGGGGGTTATGAGATTTAAAAATGGTTTCCAGCTATGTATAGTTTTTCTTTTTACGACTTGTTGCCTGGATATATATATTTACTAGGGAAAATAACTACTATATACTATGGTTTGAATGTTCTTTTTGTCTTGTGCTGTGGTATCTTATTCATATTTCTGTAAAGCCGCTCCTTTCAATCTCTTCCCATAGTTAATGGCCATAACCAGATGGCATTTGTGAAGGGTTTTTAAAAGACTTCAGTGAAAAATTTCTCCAGACTTACTCCTTGCAAAAGAAGTTATGTTGCTGATGCAGCTTTAGTGCAGCATATTCTTATAAACCTTGTTTTCTAATTTTTAACAGTCAGACTTTGTTGTATGATTGCAGAAACAATTTTATTACATTTTAATATTATGTAATTACACTTCACAGTTAATATCTGGTGCATTAAAGTACAAGCTAATTTGAGTAAGTTGTAGAATTCCATTAAACTGCACCAGCGTCATGATCTGATTTCAGTATCTCATTAAGAGGATTTTTATTATAAAATTCAAAATTTCTATATATGTTCTACTTCTAGAAAAGATTTAGAAAATCCTAGTCATATTAAAATCAGAAAGTCAAGAAAAATAATTAAAATGAAAATATAATAATATTTGATACTTTATTAATGATTTTTAATACTCTTAATTTTATGAATTTTGGGGAGTGTTATATTTGTTGAATATTGCACTGAACTGTGTGCAATTGAAAACAGGTAAGCCGGGAGCTACACTTTTTTTCATTCAAACTTCTTATTTAGAATTTGAAAATACGGAAAAGCTCCTTTTTTATTTTTGCAGGGGGGTAGCTGGGATGATTTCTGTTCTCTCCTGTGTTCAAATACTCCAATAGTCAGTGAAGAACAGAGGTGATCGATGTGCAGCCTAAAGCTCATGAATAATAATAGCAGTGACACGGAAGCCACAGGTGGCAGCTGGTTTCCTCACACATGAATCTTTACATTAATCTAATTTTACACAACATTTTAATAGCTGAACTGTGAACCTCATATACAATTGAACTCTTATGTCAATAACTAGTCCACGTTACAAAGAAAGAGTTTTGCAGAAATCCTTCACCTTAGCATACATTCTTCCATGCATGCTGTTCATGCTGAGAAGCTCTGTCTGTAAATCTTTTCACCCTGAATAACTCAACTAGCTAGAAATGGGCCTAAACTAAGCTTCTAGATGTAAGTCCCAGCAACATTTTGGGGTGTTCAGATCCAAAGAGCTCAGACCTACTAAAGACAACATTTTGTTCAAAGTCTGGAAAACATTCTGTTCCCCTATCCGCTTTCATTATCCATGACATCCTTTTCTGATATTCTGATCCTTTTCTGGTATTCTAATATTCTTGCTATGTTTTTATGCAGTTTGATAATAACTTACAATTAAAATAGTGAACAAGGAAAATCTATAAAATTAAAATGGAAACTAATTCAGCTAAGAGCAATTACCAAGGTGTGTAGAAGAGTATTTCCCTTCAGCAACATGATATCTTTATATTTTAGAAGTCTTGGCAGTGATTTATTTATATATGGACCGGTGTCTTTGTTTATCTGTGTTATCGTCAGATCAATCTATCCTTCTGTCAATTAAGTTCTTTTATTGAAGACATTCAGCATAGTGGCAAAATAAAATCCGATAGCCATTACTCTCCCTTCCTTTTCTCCCAAAAAGAAATACCCGGAGTCTGTTGTTCCTAGTGTCCGTCTCGCATTAAAGTGTGAGGATGAGAAAGGGTGATTCCTGCTCACGAGGGCTTGTGTCCCAGCAGCTACCTTGACTAGAGCAAACAGGAGCAGGTGAATCACAGAGGAAGAGTGAATTAGAAAAGGCAGTAGATACGGTACATTGGCTGCCTAAGTGTTTTCTAATATTTTACAGAAGCCATGACCTGGGTGAGATCCAAAGAGAGACTCAAAAATAGATAATGGAGGGGGTTTTGGCCTTTTCACCAGGTACTTTTTAACTAGCAACACTCTCCAGTTATACACAGCAGCAGTGTTTTGGGAGAATTACGATGTGAAAATAAAGAGCTGCCTCAGACTGGAAGACAGATTTGACCAGTGTTTCATCATTACTAGTCTACACTATTACGCCTATTTTTATAAGTCTAGACCTGCCTTCCAATCACTTCCAATGGTGCAGACAGACCATAGTGCCTGTAAGACTCTGTGGTTGAGAAGGGAGAACTGTGCCTGTAATAAGGTGACATTGCCAAAGCCATTAGTGAGGAGGATGTCTCCAGTAGCAGGTAGTGCTGGAGTTAGTCATCACCTTTAACAAACACCAAAAAAAGCAAAACCTTAGGAGGGATCCCACCTAATAGCAAAGTGCTTTTGTTAATCATAATTTGAAAAAAATAGATGCTTGCAATTAAATTTCCCTAAAAGTTTTAAATTAAAAGGAGAGCTTTACCATGATGGCAAGCTCCTTTGGTGTCTGGTCTCTCAAATTAGTTTCAGAAGGAACTATATGCATTACCAGTCCTAATTTCTATCAGCACCAAACTTGGTACCGATGCGAGACATTTGCGATTGGTCATCCACCCTGCTAGTTAAGCAGGGATCTGAGCTCGCTCTTAACTCCAGGCTTCCCTCCCTGTCACACCGCTAACACACGCCCTCAGGCTGAGCGTGCCCTTGCGCTGAGCTGACTGCCTTTGGTAATTGCGCTAAGCTGAACGGGGGTGCTCAGGCTTAGAGCGAGGCAGGCGGTGTGTCCCCTGGAGCGTGCGGCTGATGGACACGTCCCCTTTGGGGATGCTGCTGCCCCCAGAAGCAGCAGCCTGGCCATAAGAGGCTGCCTCATGCCATCACCATCTTAAATGTCCTAGGGCCAGAATCTCTGCTTTGCCACGATTATGCATAAGGTAGCAAAGGCAAAGAGTCCCTCGTTTGCCGCCTCAGTGCTCTGTCTGGCCTTGGCACCGGCTGCACATGGTTTTGGTCTGCCTGGCCCTATCCAGCAGCAGCGCACTTTACCAGGGGATCGTAACAAGAACACGCTGCCTTCTGGATGCACCTCCTTTGGGGTCTCTGTTCTGAGAAAGAAGACCAAAAAACATTCTTCAGGTCATAGCAGAAATGTGCATATGCTTACTGAGCTCTCACCCTGGTTATGTGGCTGAAGACATGTTAATATTATCCAGATACATGAAAATTATCCAAAGCACCGACAATATAAATGTGAACCATGAAGGCAGAATTATGGCAGTCAACCCCTAGTAAATACTAGCTTTACCCATTTTTTTGCTAAGGGTCATTAGTCTACATTGTTTGTGGGGACATTAATAGATTTTTTTAAAAACAAAATGCCATTTTAATTTATATTAAGCTCCTTTTATTTCAATCAAACTTTTAAGTATACCCTGTTTTTTATCATGATCCTTGTAGCCATTTTGCTTTTTCAACATTTAATATTTGCATTGGAAATAGGAATGATCAATGGATTACTTAGTGTCTGTATGTTTTGTGAATATACTTCTGGCAGAAAATGAAATTTTAAAACCGAGCATTTCAATTGTGATGTTAAAAAAAGGGATGAGAGATTCTTCCATCGTAATAGCAAAGAATAAATATGTTGGCAATCAAATCAACTGCTCGAGCAGAGATCAATGACTGAAATGATCTATACTTTCAATTTTGGCTTTTAATCTATTTCATTTTTTGTAGAACAAAGTGCAGGACTGCTTCTTGGGCAAGACTGTTTCACCTTCTTATGCTCTACCTTTTTTCTAACCTGTTTTAAGTTTTAAAAATCCCTTTACTGCAGTCTGATTGCAACCAGTGGCAGAATTTGAGAGATTAGAATTGCAGTGCATGAAGTGCACTAGAAGTGCATTAGAAGTGCATGAGCACTGCTCTGCTCTTTTTTCATTCTGGGCAGTTTACATACATGCTTAATGGCTCTGAAAAGAGTCTTTGTTTTTATTGTGGTAGTCAAAGAAAGTTCTATGAGCTCCACTGTAGATTACACTGACTCTTCACATAAACTTAATTATCTTAATAGTCAAAGGACATCCTATGTAGTAGGAGAGGAGCAAAGACTGTTGCTGAAGTCAGTCACAGCTTTTCTTCAAATAAAAGCTGCATGGAGATCTCTTCTGGTTGGGGTTTGAAGAAATGTGACAGAGCAATGTGGGGGAAATTTCACCACCACAGTCATCACAGTCAATATTCTATAGTTTGCTGGAGGATTTCAGTCTTCAAAAATCCTTCTACAATTGCTAAATACATTTTTAATCCAGCAGAAAATAGTAAAAACAATCACTTTAATTTAGAAAAAACTGATAAAAATTTAAAACCTTTTCTCCCAAAAGTGTACAGGCAAGGTATTTGTTATGTTGATGACTTTTGTTTTCCCAATAATGTTTTGGAGTTTCAATAATTTGGCTCTTGAGTAAGTTCAATTAGCTATCTAATTGCAAAAATGATATATGATGGCAGGTGTAGCTTTATTTGGGACTGTGGCTGTGGTTTAATCCTGACAGTCTTCAATTCAGTCCATCCTTTTAGATGATTTATCTTGACTATAGTTATGCCAGAATTATTTTGGGGGCCAAAGTGCTAACAAAAAAGATAACATCATTGCTACCCTCGTTGTAACTTTAAAGCATTTCATACATACTTTTTCTGATGGTGGCATGACAAAGGTACCTTTTTAATAAATACAAGATTATTGGCTTAATTTTTAATAGATCTTCACCTTTGATAGCCATTCACAGCAGTGCAAAGTGATATAAAAATAGATCATCAGAATTTAGAGTTTGGAAACTTCTTAGATGGTAGCAGTTTTACCCATTTTCATTAGGTGGAAAGTGCTACATAAGGCACAAAGGAATGAAGCATCAACCCACAGACTGTCGCTTTGACTCCAGAATGCTGTGATTATTTATACATTTTCCGAAGTTTTACTCAAGTTGCTTGATTATCCTGAAATCTTTAAAAACTTTTTGGCAAAGCTGTACTGAACTACACCAGTTTACACTAGAAAAGAGTTTTGATCTATGTTGTATTGTCTTTATTTGAGCAATTTTTGCAGAGGTCACCAGAGGAAGGACTGTTCTTTCCTCAGGCTTTGAAACTTTGCTGAATCTACTGCAGACATCTCAGTGGATACTGCATCTTACCGAATGAAATGTTTACTGACTGTGCAACATCTGTGGTTTTCATGGCACCCTGTTCTACCTCCTTACAGGAAAGAGCCAGTGCAGTTCCACTAAGGCCAGGACCAACTATAATCCTGCATATTACAAGCAGGGTTTGCCCTTTTGCTTTCCGAAAACCACCCATTCTTAACTTGCTTCTTAGCTGTCAGATGGTAGTCAATTTAAGTACATCTTTTGTTCTCTAACTTATTAACACAGGTGTGTTATGGTGTCCCTCAGGGCTGACGCTCTTCAAAATCTGTACGCCTTCTCTTTTATTTTTCTCTGTTATGGGTTGAGTTATCACCATTTATGCTGATTACACTCAGTTGTGTCTTTTTTGCCTGCTGATTTCACTTTAACAGTCTTGCTGTTTCTGCCTTGTCTTGGAGACATATGGGGTTGGATGACAGATAACTCCTCTTAAGGGGACATGGCTACACACCTTTTAATTGGTTCTAAGCTTTTCTATTTAGTTACATTTATTCATAGGAACCATTTAAAATGTTGAATTTATTTTTTTCCGGTTTTATTTTTCTTTTATAAAATATTTATTTTGTACAGTTAAAGGAGGACTGAGACTAGCTATTTTTGCTTGTCTTCATGGGGGTAATGCTTCTGAGTTGAAAAATTTGTTACTTGGTTAATCGGGTTCTAAAGGAACATGGACATCAGCATCCACTATGTAGTTTCTAAAAATATATGGCTTTTGTCTCAAATGCTTATGAATTTTGGATAATAACATCTGGAATTCTTCAAAATATGATCTCACATTTTATTTCAATCCTTAAAGTGATTATTTTTGTCTAGATTTTTCTAGATTGAGTTGATGACCCTGGCAAGCATTCACCAAAATCTTCGAATTTACTTATGATGTAGGTGTAGTGGCAAATACAGCTGCCGTGGAATAGACACACAAAATGTTCATGACCATTTATTTTGTTGTGGCATGATGAGAGGGACCTTTCTAGTGAGAGAGTGGAAAGTAATCTCAAAATAAGCCCAATTCATAGAAGAAATTAGAACCTGCTTGATTTCTTTGCCTCATTTTCATGGTCTGTAATTTTGCTTATCACATGGCAAAACTCTGATATCTTTATTCTGACATAATTTCTTTTACCATTTTTGAAGTGAAATGTACATATAATTTGGCACAACTCAGTTGCATTTAGGTTTTTATGCCACTTATGTCTTAATGCACCAAGTTTCTTATGCTTCACATAAACTCTTTATTTTTCAAAGCCTCATGCCGAAAGGCTAGTATAACCACAAACACTTCCTAGCATGCATAGGAACACCTATAGTGGCCTTAACTGTCTTAATTCTTCTATGGCTTCACTTCAGATTTTCACTATAGGAAGTAAATGTGATATGGATCAAATCGTTCAGAAATGTGGCTGCCACCTAAAAGCTCTAGTGTATAGTAGGAGGATAAAGACAAACAATTCTGCTAGTTGCCTGTCAATGATGAAGTCTAGAAGATGGTCTCTGCAAACAAACAAATTAGTCTCATATTTTTAAGATTAACCTGGCCAGGATTGTTGTGGTGATCAATTATTTAGTTTGTTTGCAGGTGTACGTTTTCAATATACAATTTTTGTGTAGAAGTATGTATCAGTATTTTGAGTACTAAAAATTTTGACCTAAGAGAAAATGGAAGGATGACATCTAATCTAGGAGATTTATTTTTAAATTTCTTTTAAAAGAAGGATTCCTAAGAGTTACATCTCTTCAGTATTCACCACCACTTACTGGAATCCATCCTTGTATATTACCGGAATAGCCCTAATTGCCCACTTTCTTACACTTTCTAACATACACACAGAGAAATGTCTTAATTTAAAATATGCTGACTAATAGACATGTATAGATGGGGGGGAGGGTTTAATAATGAAGCACAAGTTTACAGAATTAAAAGTTTACTACAGGTAACTTGATACCTGACTTTAACAGTTGATGAGATTACTAGACAAACTTCATTTCTCATTGAGCAAAAATTATTCTCCTAATAAAGAGAAATAGAATCCAGAAATTCAGTCTATGAATTTATCTTCTTTCCACCTGTAAATGATAACTTACATTTGTGGGCCAAACACTCAAAACTCCAGTCAAATCTGAGGAACTGGCAAGCTTATTATCTCTGCTGCTTTTATTGTCAGCAGGGCTACTCAAACCAGTAGGTCTTAAAAGACAAGAAGAGAGAAACTGCGTGACTTCCAGCTTCTTAAAAATTGATCCACTGAGTCATGTCACTGCTACAGCAATCTTTAAGCCTCAGATTATTCTCTGTACTCCCTGACAGAGAGATTCAGATTTTAAAACTTCATGGAATAAAAATGTGCTGAAACACTGTATTATGAATTGAAAAGTTTTCAAAAAATGTTAAAAGTTGTCATGCTTGATGCCTTTTCCAGAATCTGAAGGCTACTGGATTTGTATTTCTTGAAGCAGCATAACTTTTACTTTTTTAGTTAAATAACTAAAATCTGTGTTTAAATGTTTACACAGAATAGGCTGGATTAAGTTTACAGAAATAACAGCAATCCTAACATTTCTAAATTGAGCACCTTTTTTTTTTTTGTAATCTTAATAATTTTCTTTTAAGATCTTTTTTAAACTCTAACATTTCCAAGAATATAAATGGTTATATATGTATACCTTGATCATCAGCAGAATTAGTGCCAATACACTTATCTGCCACTTTAAATAATGGAGTAAATAGCAACTGTGGTAGGCTGTCGTCTATCTCTTATTCAGTAATTTATTGCTCAGCCTTTTTATCTAATTGAATTCTCTCCAGCTCATAGTCTCTGATTTCCCAAGCCAGTGTTGGTGCTGTGTCTCATCCCAGATGAATGTCAGACCTCTCTCCTGCACCTGCCTTGTTCCCAGCCTGCTGGCCCAGCCATTTCTGCTCTCCCTTCAAGCTCCTTTTCCAGCCTTAGGCTCTGGCACTACCTCTGTTCCCTTGTTGCTTCCTCAAGTCTCAGCCTCCATCTTTTTTTTTCTAACCAATGGTCACCTTCTTCTACCTCCCAGTCTCTGAGATCTGCCAGTTCCAGTCTCTACCCTCACCTGACAGAACACTGACAATTTTCCGTCTCTGCAACCCAATTCTATCTCCTTATAAGCCTTCTCCAAACCTAACTGTTGCTCCATTTTGGCTCATGTTCTGTCACACTCAGATCAAGCAATTTCCTCCTCCTCCAGCATCTACTGGGCAAAATGGAAGCACAGTCAGGAAGCCTCTACCCTAAGGCCCCTAGACCCAACCCAAACCACAGCAGTCCTGAGATACTACTGCTGGAGAAGCCTTACCTATTGCAAGGCTCAAGTTTGTAAAAATGTAGTTTTCAGAGCTACTGAGCTCAAGCTGACATTTACCGAGCATGGGTAAACTCTGTTTTCAGAGCCTCATGGCTCTGAAATTTTGTTGGTGGTAGTGTATGACCCATTTCTGTCATTTTTGAAATTTACCAAAGAAATCAAGCATTTGAGCCCAATGCCTAAGTTTTGGATAAATTGTAAGATAAATAAATAAATTAATTAAATGGATCCTATAAAAGCAAATGCTTGGCAACTTTTGTAATATGCAATGCTCTCAGCCCTGATTACAGTTCAGGGGAGTCCTTCCTATTATAGAAAAATTAGTTGAAATGGTTTAAACACCAGTGGTTCAAAATCCATTAACAATTAGTTCAAGTTCCTCCTAGCAAAACATATAGGAATCCTTGATTCTCTTTGCAGAGCTTAGCTGTCTTGGTTTGAGTAGGTGTGTTATGAGTATCATCTGGGACAATATGGGAAAGAACATACACAATCAAAATGTCTCAAAGTATTTTATTATGGTTCTGTGAAAAGTTTGTGGGTTTTTTCTTCCAGAGAAACATAACCATTTCTCATCTGTAATGTTATTTTTCTAAATCGTGTTTTTCCTGATTGGAGCAATAGTACTGAATAGCAGAAAAGCCATAGTTTTCTTAAACAATACTGGCTAAACAAAAGAAAACATAGTTTGAATGTACATTACATTTTCACCAGGTCTGCTGATAGATACCTGTATAGCAACAGAACAAACAACCTTCTAAATAGTTCCATTTAATATAAAATGCTGTGTTTCTGAGACTTTCATGCTAAAATAACTGTACATATTTGGCTACTGTGTTCAAGTTTAAGGCCAAATTATAGGTAACACTGAGGCTTATGATGATGATTCTATAGGTCATGAATGTCTCTTTTGAGACCTTGGCCTCAAAGGTCGATCATTTGGATCACAAGATTCCCTTTGTAAGTAAAACCAGAACAGTTTTGCATGTACTTACCCCTTCAAGAAGCCAATGGTAGTTTTGAATGACAAGAGAATACAGCAATAAGCCAACAAGTAAGACAGTTATTCAGTTGTTATGTGTCAAAAAGAAAAGGAAACGACACTTCATAGATTTGCTTTTCCAGCAATTGACAGAAGCCATCAGTGTATAATTAAGAAAAGTTAAATAAAGCCCATTTTTAGGAAGACAAGATTAATGATAGGATTTATGAAGTTATACTGTTGCCAAATGAGCAAATGCTTAGCTCTGGTTTTATAAGTAAAAACTAAGAAATTAAATTTCTTTATCCAGTACAGTGAGTAAAGAATCAGAGAAATGACATTTTAAATTAATGATTCAACCTTGCAACATCACTTTGGGCTATCTGAAGTTTAGTAACCTCCTTCTACCCATTTTAAACATATATCAAAACACAGGTTTAATGATGAACTGTTTACATGTTGAAAGCTCCTTTTTGGCAGCTCTTCTGTTTTTGTTGTCACCTGAATTAATTATGATAGTTCAGAACATCTCTAGTAAACATGCTGATATATCATAGATTATAAACTCATCTACTGAACTCTTAACCATGGTTGCAAAGTAGATTATTTTATTTAAAGACAGCGGTTTAAAAATTTAGACATTTAATTTAATTACCCTCTCCCAGAAGTATAAGAAGAAATCAGAATCCTAGTGTGAATAGCATTATACTTGCATAAGAAAACTTACAGGAGCATTTTTGCCTCAAACTCAATAATTTTAGTTATAATCACTAACTATGTTTTTGTTTTACAGAACCAGTATGATTTGGTAAAAGAATAAAATTGCTTTTAAAGTACAAAAATAATTATGAACCACTTGAAATGTAATGTCTGTATTTTATTTCTCATCAGAATTCATTAGTGTGTAACATCAATAATTTAGCCCATCATTTGCCAACACTGACTTGGCTCAGTAGTTCAATCATGTAACCCTGTAAACTCACTTTCCATTAAAATGAATGTTGCTGACAAAGGATAACTAAAGAGATACTTCATTTATTAGCTAAAGAGATACTTCATTTATCAACATTTTTAAATTAGGAGTTTGGGACCACAGACACTTAGCTGGATAAATTATTCAAAGGAATCTTTGCATTAGGCCTAAAGATGTTTGTAGAATCAAATACAATGTTACCCAGAATTATAACTGCCTTTCATTTGTGTAACATGTAATTCACAGTATACTATTCCAGAAACCAACAGAGCCACCTGCAGAGAATCAAATGACCTACTGGAATGAAATCCTGACTGTCATGTGCAAAATTATAAAATGTGTAATAGTTATCCTGTATTTTGATTGACTCAATCAAGCATTTCCCACGGAAAACTCCTTACAAGAAACTTCTTGCAACAGGCACTATAATCTTCCAAAGTTGCATTTGAGGTATTGAGTGCTTGACATTATTTTTCTATGACCAGCTTCTTCAAATCCAGTCATTATCTTATCCAAACACATCCTTTAAAAACATTCAGGTTTCAGAGGTGATGTCTCAGCTTGTTGCTTCTCCAGCCTTTTCCATAGCCACCTATTCTTTCTTACCATGACACTGGCTTCATTTTCTAAACTTCAGTCCTTTTTTTTTTTTTGGCTAACATATTACAACTTCGGCATAAATGTTTCTTTTTTGAAATAAATAGCTACCTGAAGCGTGCAAAGACAAAGTTAGGAATAAAATAAAAACCTCTTGTATCATGTCTTTTGCCTATGCCTGGGAAGATAGATCTGGAAACTGAATCATTCCTGAGGACAAATCAGTAAATATCTGTCACAGGATCGACATAACATGGCTGTCATCGGACTGTGTACTCTGGAGGGCTGCTGCTAGCAGTACAGAAGGAACCAATTAAGGACATAAGCAGAAAGCAAATAGAAATGTTACAATACCAGTTTTGTGCAAGCCACCACATTACTGTCCAATTCTCCTTACTCTTTTCTATCTAAGTAGAGTGTATATGATTTCTCTAGAAAGTATTCCCATCTTTATCCCTTTCTCAAATTTTGTGTTGGAGATATTCTTAGCCTAGAGACAAGAACCACTCCTCCCTCGAGCGGTGTTCCAAGTAAATCCTGTTACAGTCTCTGTGCTCACAGGCTGTTATAAATACATTCTTAAGATACTCCAGGCTGAGAAGTGAGGGATCAAATTTAGGTCTTCATTTGCAAGTGTTCTCATAAGAAGTATTTTTTCCAAAATGAATGGGATATTTCTCTGAGCCCAAGCACTGTGGTAACTGAGCACATATGCAGTAGCAGAGCAGAAATCTGTATGTGAGACAAAGGAAAAGACGCTACTATCGGCTAATTCAGGGGACTGAGGAACTTTGTACAAGGAAATCTTTTTTGTCAATTTTTCTCTTTTTTGTGAGGGGATAGTGGGGTGGAAAGGATTACGCCTTAGAGAACTACCCAGTTCTCAAGAATAATTTTGAAGAAAATGAGGAACAGAAGAGTTCTTTTTTATTAGTGCTGTATTTCTCATTCCTATAATATTCAGCATTGCTACAAGGGTATGCAATCTGTATCATCACTTGACTCAGCATCAGTTTTGGCGCTCCTACTGGCACTGGAGCAATAAGCTGAGAGTTGAAGACTCAGGAAGAGCTGTTTCTTTCTTACACTTAACTCTCCTCAAAAAAATGTGGTGGGTCACAGCAGTTTCACTTAGTTGCTTCAGCATGCCAGCTTGTCACAGTTATCATGGAATTTTACTGGAGCATTTTAATTATCTATAACTCTAGAAAATCCCCTTTTTCATTTGGCACAGATTTTTCAAAGCTATGAGTTTTAGTTTTATTATGATTTCTAAAATAAGAAAATGAAAGAGTATACCAAACAAGATTTTTAATGCTATGCCTCACTCCAATTAACCTTTAGGGACTAAGAAGTCTTGCAAAACAAAAAACTTACTTAAAACTGGTCCCGTTTAAGTCAATGATGAAGTTAGGCTGGCTTCCTTAGATACAGGACTATTTTCCTCAGGGTGAAGGCACAACAGTCTGAGTCAATATACATGCTTTCACTACGTTGCCTTGTAGTGAAACTTTTATTCTGAGGGCTAAAATTACATCTGTGTTTTAAAAGTAAGTGTTGTGGTGATAGTTTTGTTATAGTCTTGATGACCTAAGAACCTAAGCAAGGCAGATTTAATAAGGCAAGGCACTATCTTTTACTAGACTGGAAAAAAAGACAAGCTTTTAGGTACACAAGCCCTTCCTGTTAGCATCATTTCTTGTGTCTCTGATAACTATCTGGGAGAGTGTTGAGCATTAAGTTCTCAGTTTTAGTGATATATTCATTGATAATCTAGTTATCACTCAGTTTAAAATGTATATATATAATTATGCAGCAAAGAATTCCACCTGTATTCTGGTCTTTCTCGATCTCAATATCTTATTTAACTCACTGTAATAATAATTCTCCACATTTTTTAGTGACTCCTTTGACCTATACAGATGATGACTCTAACCACTGCTGGTATTACATTATTGCCTTTCTTTTCCATTTATTTCTCATTCTTTTTAATTCCCACTTCTCTCTTCTTAACAGGGAGAGTCTGAAAGATAGGGAAAATTTAGAGGAGATGAGGAAGGAAATTATCAGAGTAGCTAGGTCAGATTAGCATTTGAGATTAGCAATCTAAAACGTGATGATGCAGTGTTCTGAAAGAATGTATAGGTTTTCTTTGGTTTCTCTAATTTTCTCAGTTCCATGTGTCTCAAGGATAAAATGCCATTTGTCATCTTCCTTCTACTGATTATCAGAGAGTTCAGATTTCCCTGTATATAAACCATGAGAATTTTTCATTGCTTTATAGTCCCTCAGACAGCATATAATTCTGGAGCTCAGTCTGTAATAGCCTGACAGCGTCAGTGTCACCCTGACAGATACGATGCTGCCCAATAACCACTCAGGTTGAGAAGTCGTGCACTTTAGCTTTGCCAATATGATTTCTGCCTTACCAAGATCAACATACAGAAAAGTGGCCTGGTTGGGCTGCCATTTGGTTTGGAATAATTTAAGAAACCTTTTAAGTAGACTTGTGTCTACCTTCCTATTAGGGAATACTGATGATTTTTCCTTTTCAAAACTGAAATAATCTTTTATTGAAGTAAATTAGTGGCAGAAGTACAAATTATTTTGGAGCCAAATCAACTTCCTTTGGGAGCAAAAGAAGCCTGTGAGGGGTGTGTGGATGCCTGCTGAAGCAGCATTTGCAGTTTTCTGTCCATTCTGTATGATGTAGGCAGCTGCAGGCTTGGACACTAATGTTCTTGGGGACATGGTGGAGAGAAACCTGAGTGAGCCACTCCGTGACTTTCCCCCTTCCTGCCACACTCCTTGGCCTTGAGTAGTACAAGTTGTCCTTCTGGCTGCTCAGCCCTACCGAGAGGCTTCAACATGTATGTTCAGAGAGAATGAATGAATTTGCAAAGCTGTTTGTGGATATATAGCTCTTCTAGCTGTTTCTAGGTTAATGCAAAACTTTCCTTTCTTGAGTTTCCATGTGTGCTACAGGGACAACAGGAGAAATGCCTGACGCTCTGCAAACTCGGAAGTAAGACCCTGAGATTACAGGGAGGTCTTCTGAAATTTAGGAATACTTGCTGAAAGCTGGGGAATTCTGGCAAAAATTCTCTTCAATCTGTTCTCATCTGTCTGTTCCAGGATAGGAAAATGTTAGGAAGACAAAACAGTAGGTTAGATGGACCATTGGTTTGACTCCGTTGTAGTTCATATGTTATGGTGTTATGGAAAAATGAGAAGTTCAGCACTAATGTTGCTGGCTTCTAAGGCAATATATGCATTTTCCAATTTGACATTCACATTTTATTTATAACCCTATTATTAATCCTATGTTTTTCTGCATACTTTTCTGATCATCTTGTTGATTTACTATGTCTTCACATATTTCAGATATTCTGCATCAAAAAGGGGTTTGCAGCTGTTATCCCTTTTTCCCCTCAGGAAGCACGTTAAATTATTTCTTTTTGAGGAACTCTTTTCTAAGTAACTTTAAAATGTACCATACGAGAGAACAAGTTTGTACAAAATGTGAATCATAACTGGATATGTACCACACCTAGGAAGGAGCTGATTCTCCAGGAGTTAATTTTAAAATACTTCCAAGTTGTTATACTCATCAAACAATAATATTTTGCACATCTAAGCTAAAATGTTTGAGGATAAATCTTACAGGAAATTGAGCTTCAAGTACTGTTTAAGCAGTTATTATTTGACTACAGGCATGATGTTTCAAGTAAGGAATTTACATGGCCAAATTTCATTCCCTGTTCTCTTTTTTCCATTCTTTCCTCCAGCAAATAAGTCCTTCTAGGCCTCCAAAAAGGAGAATTGTTATAAAATAGGTTTCATCAGTAGAAGAATCAAGTTACTCACCTTTTTTTAAAGTTTTGCAGTCTGGCTCAGACATACCCACAAGTTGTACCTCGCTGTTCCTGCCATATGTTGGGTAGAACAGCTGACAAATGAAAAGCCAGTAAGGGCTATTAAGGACTCAGGGCCTGATTTTGATAGTTTTCTGTCTTTAAAATCCATTCATTTCATTACAGTTACACCTAATTTATGTCTGTGTGAAAATCAAGCATTAAGTTTGCCTCATATTTTTAGTCTTTCTTTATTTCTAATGATCTGAGAGCTACTAGATACAATACAATAAGACTAATGGAGCAAACTGAAGATGAGTGACCATATTTTATGTCATTGTATATTTAAAATTAATGTTTTCAGTTTCTAAAATTAAATAACAATTTTTTTTCACTGAAACACTAATAAAGCATATGACTGTCATAAACTTAATTTACTTAGTACATTGTAAAATGCAGCTTCCCTCCTTACAAGCTAAACTTTTTGGGGGAAAGGAGCGCAAATTTTCCCATGACCCAGTGCTTCATAAACATGTGATCAAAATGGCAACTAGAATAAAATTAAGCACTTCCTCAGTAACAACTATGCTGAGAATCAAATTGCTGTCCCACTGAAGTCTACAGCCTCATTTGAGAATTCATGTTACATGAATGTAATCCATTGATTTAAATAATTGATGGAAATGAGATCAGAGATATAACGTACAGGTTGCTGGTTTTGTTTGAGGTTTTTTTTTTTTCATTTCAGGAGTGACAGAATACATCCACAGCTCTCAGTTTTCAGTTAATGGGAACCCAGATGCATGCTAAACCTTGGCCCTCCAAAGACATATCTGTATCATTTTGCCAATGAGCCAGCACAGAAAATTTTCCTTTAAGACAATTCAATCTAATCTTAAATGTTTTATTAAATCTATTTTGAAATCAAGTCAGTGTCATTAATAAACTATCATTTGATGATTAGTTTTCCCACTTGTGTTAGTTGTTAAAAATGACATTCAGCTAAATTTACAATATATGTTAATATTACCTTCATTTTATTACTAAAAGACAGTACAACAGATCCAAATAAAAGGTGTTAATACTCCAGACAAGATTGTTCTGGTGGTGGTTGTTTTAGTTATTAAAAAAAAGCCCAACTGAATTGTTGAACTGCACTCAATTCCAGAGCATCTTTAGAAACTAGAACACCAAGAAAAGTGGCACTGGTTTCAATGCTAGCTTCTTTATTGAGTGTAAACTTTAGCAAAATCTCAGAAAGTCAAATCAATAAGTCAATGAAATAATCTTACCACTCTCTCTTCTGTCATTTTTCTTAAGAGTTTCGTCCATTTACATATTTCACCCCAAATCTCGTTACTACTGCATTTGTCTACAGCACCATTATACTTGTGTCTTTCTCAGGGATAGTGGTCTACTGTATTTACTTTCAATTTACATTTACATTTCTCTCCCCACATCCACATGCATACAACACATTCTTCCATTTTTATACTCTTGAGAGCACCTCTCTAATGGGCTGCACTGCTGCGAATAGTCCCCAGGTTACTCCAGATACACTGAATGAAAAATACACACAAAGAACAGTAATTCTGCATTAGAGTATGGAGAAAGGGCCCAGAAAGGCTCATCTTTATGTGCTAGTTGGCCTCAGGATCAGGAAAAAGTGTCTGGCCCTGGTTTATTTAGCAGGGATAACGTTGTCAACGTTTGCCAAAACACCACTTTCAGACTTTATGTTGTTCTTTCCAGAAAGGAAAGAAAAGAAAATTGCTGAGTATGCACCCAAGTGTTAACCGGTGGATGATACACATTGTGGTTTTCCCCCTTTGAATTTTAATTCTTGCTGAGTACCGACTGCCCCTTTGGAAAATGAATGTGAGGAAACAGTGTAAGGATTATGCTGAGGAAAAATGAGATATGATGAAAGAAAGAATGAAGAGGCCCTTCCAGAGAAACTGTCTAGTGCATAGCATGCTTTGTATAGAAAGGAGGTTATTGCCAGGGTTTTTTCAGTTGTTGCAGTTCTTCTGTCAGACATCCATACACATTAAGCTATATCTTTAAATGCACATAAAATTTGTTAAAAGCTGGACCTCTTTCCCAACTATATATTTATTATTTGTAACGTACCACATAAGATTAATAATGCAGGAGGTACTCATTAGGATATCTGCATTGCTTTGTGGTTGCTTTGTCTGTGTATCAACCTGGTCATCTTTGGCTGCTCAAGAGAAATTATCTCAAGAAGAGTGGTAGATATGGCCTACTCAGCCCAGTGGCTAGCCTCAGAAGAGGACACCAGCTGCTATAATCTGAGCAGTGCTTAGTGCATGGTCCTTTTCATTCAGCCAAGGTCTAGAGAAGAGCAGGACACACACATACACATATTTAGCATTTCATATTGGCTAACTCCAAAAACCTCTCTGCTCAACCCACAGAATTTATGTTTGTGCTTCTGAGACTGCCTCTATAGGGAGTCTAGATGCTTAAGTCCAGTTCTCTAAATCATACTGATTAATCTCAGAACTTAATATTTAGCTGTTGTGATAATAAAGAAGGGGAAG
>NC_044007.1:47836741-47904241 GCF_900496995.4 Aquila chrysaetos chrysaetos
AGAGTCAACTGCAAATGTGGGGCAAGCAAACATTTCACGAGACAAAATACCGTACAAGCTATGGTACAACTCAAAGGTTTAGAGCACATCATTTGTATCTAGCTGAGTGGAAATATGACAATATTTAACTCCTTTTCAGATAGAAGTTTTGATCAATCATTGTGTCTCAAAAGATTTGAGCAAAAGCATTCTGCTGTAATAGACTGTATAGCTTTGCTTTTGCACCTACATCATCTTACATGTCATTACCAACTATTTAACGTTACAGCTGTCTGTAGTATCCAACCATTTTAGTCAAGATAGTAATTGTATTGTCACAAATGCAATGTTATGATGTCACTCTAGGAAAGAGTTGACCTGGGAAATTAAACCATCCTCAAATGAACCAGATTCTCACAGTCACTAATCAAGAGAACTGATTCCCAAAAACTAACAGATTGTATCTGTCACCATCATCTGACTGTTTCAAGAAATTATGTTAGGTCTTAGCACATAAAACATGATTTCTCTAAAAACTGGTTTTGAAGTTGAAATAAGATGGGAGGCATCTATGGACTCAATCTCATAGCCACATCTTCTTGGTCATGGTCCAACTGACGCCCATGGATTTCAGTAGCAGTAAGTATAGGGAGTAGCATGCGCTTAGAGCTGGTTACAAGTTTATCTTCATCTAAAATTAACATGCCAATGTTCTTAAAGGTATTCCAAGTATAGTTTCTAACCTTAAAAATATACTAAAACATATTAAGGTCATGGAGTTACTGTGCTCTACATCTGTCCATCAAATCCTGAACATCAGTGTAATAACATACCATACAACAGAATAAGCTGAAAAGAGCATATATACACTAAAGCCTGCAGGTGTAAGAATAAGGCATTTAGCCCCACCTGTTGTTACGTGCTGAGTGAAACGGGAAAGGCTTTCTAGCAATGCAGCAACATAGCTACATAGATATATTTAAAACAGTGCACACTTTGCTGTAGGAACAAAGTATGGGTTTGTTAGTGCCTCATGCTCAGGTATGAAAGCTGAACTTAGGAGGAGATAGGATTTTGGAGGAAAATATTTTACTTCTGTACTGGTATTTTTAAATTCCCTATGAATTTTTCTCATACTTTCTTTTTTAATTAAACTTTCCATTTATTTCTGATGCACAGCAGAAAATAGCATGGTCTTGTCATGTATGGGACAGCAAGGTTTTCTGTGTGACAGAGGGCCAACTATTGTGCACATCAACCTCCGTAATGAATTCATTTAACTAAAAGAATAAATAATAATAAATGACTGGCTGATTCAATAGACATTGAAGTTAACGCCTTTTGCTTTCAATAGTCAGTGATCATGACTATGATCCTGCACATTTCCATTTCCAAATGCATGTTTTTACCTTGAATGAAATAATTTAGATTACATCTTACTAATAATCCATTATATATGTTTTTAACAATTTTAGCAATTCATTTCATGTATGTACACATATGTGTGCTGTAACTTCTAATGAATTATATTGAAACTTCATCAATTAATGACTTTTTTTTCTTTCCCATTTATTATTATACCCTCTGGTTTCATTTTTTAAAAATATCAGAATTTTAAAGCATCAAGCTGTTACTTGGTGCTCTTACATCTATGGATGCTCCTCCACCATTTTTTGATCCAATGTTTTTATAAATGTTCTTGGTATTTTGTGATACATTGTAACAACATTCTGGAAAAAAAGGCTCCCTGACTTCTGAAAACATATGATAACTCCAATTCTTCAGGGATGAAATATGTGCACAAAAATACTTTTCCGGTGAAATATGGAAAGAAGTACCTAAAATGTTCTGGTTTTTATACAATATACATCCTTTCTTAGGAATGTTTACCATACACTTAAATCTCTTACAGAATTTATTTTGACTCAGTATGTGGAATAGTTGTCAAAAGAAGATGCTAATCATAATTTGTCTGAGAGGGAAAGAAAAGTGAGAGGCAGGCAAATGAGGCTTTTTTAGAGTGGGAGTTAACAGCTAGCAGATTAGGGGACTTTGGCACTGGAGATGGGTGAAAAATCAGGAAAGCAGCATCAGGATACTATGACTATTTTCTCTCACCACACCGGCTTTCCCTAATGCCCCGTCACGGTTAGAAAGTGCATTCAACCTTCAGAGTTTCCCACTACAGCATGTGGTCATATCCATGAATGTACTCATGTTCCCTCCTTCGAAAGGAGGTGAGGACAGCACTGTGCTTTATACACCAAGCAGCTGGGCACTACCTCAATACTTGTGAGGATGAAGAGAATGTTAAAAAGCTGCCCTGTAAGAAATGAAGCCTGGAAAGACCAGGAGTCATTGCCAGGGGTGAAAGCATGGCAGGATAAAGCAGTGCAAGTGGGAATTGGGTGCAGTGACTTGTGTATGCAGATTCCCAACAACTGTTTTATGAGGTTACCAGGACCCGCCAGAGCAGCTATAGCTCCGCAGTCCAGCTTCCTGCTCATTCTGCCTACGCAGGTTACTAATATGAACTACCATGTTCATGATAGCAAACTGCCAGCAAAGACTGAAGAAATAAGCAAAGGCTTTGAAAATGCAGGGCATTTCTTCCTTTGACTCATCACTTTATCAACGCAGGAATGATGGTTGTCATTCTAAGCTAAAGTTTCCAGTCTGTATTAAGTAAAGACCAAACAAAAATGGACACAACTTACCCCCAAGGACAGATTTTCAAATATGGAAAAGATCGTCTGAATTATCCGTGGATTTCTGAGAAGATCATGGCAGAATTTTCAAAGGAGTAATCTTTTGGTTGAAGTTACCAAGGCCATAGGTATTCTCAGATGGTGATTATTAATTTAAGTTAATCTGGATCAGGCCCCTCAGTGAACTTTAGAAAATACAGTAAGCTCCCTTTATTGCATTAAGTGATAATTTAATTATTTAGGAAAGGACATAATTGTCACGAGATGGGAGAATTACTTAGATAGCAGTTTGACTCCCTGTTACAGCCATTTGGATCTAAACTGCATGACAAAGGGATTTTTGACAGGGAAGAGAAGGAGGTAAGAGAAGAATCAATGTGATTTAGAGAAAACAAAACAGGTTCACCCATTTCCTGGTTATGGTCATTAACAGTGGTTTAATTGTGCATAATCATTGGTCCCATTCCTAGTGTACATTGCTAGAGGCTGACTGAACTTTGCATCTGCATAGAAATTAAGATGCAAATATGAGTTGTGTTCACTGGTATGACTAGTGTAAAGTAAACAAAGAGTATTTCTATTGTATATTTAAGGTTGAGAAACCTATTTTGTGAACAGCATGCTATCAGCGAAGACTTCACAGTTATTAAGTAACGGCAAAAGGATGTGGTCATGTCAATGATGGCTAAGGAAAAAGGAATATATAAAGAGCACAACCATGTCAGGGTACTGATAGGCACTTGTAGTTGTCCCCACCTGGGAAAATTGCAATAATTCTGTGTTTCATGATCCCTGTGTTTTAAAACAAAACAAAAAGTGTTGTGTGCGGCCGAAAGAGGGGCTGAATGCCAAGCAGTAATTTTAGGATGAAGAATATAGAAAAGTCAGAGCAAAATGGATGATTTAATTTCTCATCATTATTCTACTGAAGAATTAAATTTGCAAGGTCATGTTGCGGCTTACTCAGTCAGAGGCATATCAGTGAAGGTAACTGGATTCAGATGAGTTACCATCCAAGAGATATTTAAAGAAGCGACTGTTCTCTAAATATATGTACAAAACAGCGTTGTCTAGACTCACGTTGCATATTAAATCAAAGCTTGGCTTCCTGGAGTTAAAGGACCTTATTTCAGGCTCTTAACAAAAAACTAAACCAAGTTCTGAGATCCATCTTCCCAGATTTACTTTATGAGATAACACTGTATTTCATTTGCTATAGCTTCCATGTGCTTTAGCCCTTTGTTTCTTTTTAAAATTCTCTACCAATACCTGTAACAGCAGAAATATGCTTTATACAATTCCCATGCCTCACTAATATATACTCATGGTAGAACAGACATGAAAAATACTGGTTACCTTTAACCAGGTCTATGCATTTACTGAACATGAGTCCTTTCTCTAATTCATGTACTTAATATATAGCTGTGTTTCAGATGTGCTTGCAATAGAAAGTGGGAAGGAAAATTCAGAACATGGAAGAAAGGGAAGAAGGGGAGTGGAATTACTGTAGAAAAATTCCTATAGGACAATTTTTGAAAAACCTAGACTGTAAATTCTTTTCAGGTGTTAATAATTTTTCCCTATTAACATTCACCTTTTTATTCTGTTTGTTTTCTTGACCCCTTGTCCTGGTTTCAGCTGGGATAGAGTTAATTGTCTTCTTAGTAGCTGGTACAGTGCTATGTTTTTCAGTTCAGTATGAGAAGAATGTTGATAACACTGACGTTTTCAGTTGTGGCTAAGTAATGTTTAGTCTAAAGTCAAGGATTTTTCAGCTTCTTATGCACAGCCAACAAGAAGGCTGGAGGGGCACAAAAAGTTGGGAGGGCAGCTGACCCAGACTGGACTTATCTCAACCCACGAGTTTTACTTTTTCCCGCTTCTCTCCCCCATCCCACTGGGTGGGGGGGAAGTGAATGAGCCGCTGCGTGGAGCTTAGTTGCTGGCTGGGGTTAAACCATGACACCCCTTCACTGATTTGCAGAGGAAGATATCATTTTAGATCTTTTGAACTACTTGAGAAATGTCTGTCAGCTGGTTTTGATGGAATTTGTTATTAACAGCTGACAGTCTTAGCTTTAGGAATCCAACTGTGATATGTAAAAATGATATCTCAGGTTTTTCTTTTAGCCAAACCCCTAATTTGCAGAGTCTTAAATGATTCAGTTCTTCCTTTTTTCTTTTTCTTATCTTCCAAAATGTATCCAGAGCTGCTGGTAGAAGAGCAGCCTGGGCACTAGCAGTATACAGAGAACACCCAGATTTTTATATTCTTTCACAGGGAAAAGTGTCTCAAAACCAAATTCAGATTGGCCTCTGAATGAAAAGCAGAATCCATGTAACATTGAAATAGACAAATAGACATGGCAGGAAAAATGTTGTTACTTCTGTAATGGGGCAGAAAAGATTCCACCTTTTCTTATCTAACACACCCATGATTCAGCAATCCAAATGTTCATAAACCTCAGGACTGATTATTCAGGAAACATCTGGGAAAGAACTGCAGTCTAGAGCACGAAGTTTTTCACATCCCATAAGTTTCAAGAGCTTCTTATGTTTTTATCTAGAATAGGTAAACTTCTGCCCTGTTCCTCACATAGTCCCTTTTCCCCAAAATCTGTGTCACTACATCAGCGTGCAGAAAAAGTTTGCTACTTTTGGAAAGTGGTGTTTGATCAAGCAGACAATTTGAAATATTTACAGAAAACATATTGGGCAGTAAAACTATTTTTTCAAATCTCATGCTGGTTTGTGAAGCCATCATATGAAAGCTCACCTCCCTTCCTCTTAAACCCACTGCTTAAATCCCATGTGCCTTAATTCTGAGGATCCTTCGTGGCTCAGCTAGTCCATATGTGCACTGTATTTCATCTACTGCATCTCTACAGGCTAACCCTTTAGGACAGGGGCTCAGCCCTTTTCCATATGTCTCTTTTTGTATGTTGTAGCACATGTGAAGGACTCACTGTAAATTAAAAATTGTAAGAACCACACTGGACAAAATGAAGACCCTATGAAATCCATAAATCATTGGAGTGGCTTATTAGAGGCCAGTTCAGTACCCAAAATGCAATTTTAATACAAAACCTTGAACGTCATCCTGGTACTGTTTGTATCAACTGGATCCATTTATTCTAAAAAAACCACCTTTAGAAAATCAAGAGAAAACAGATGGGAAACAGGTATTCTCTTTTTGGTACATCAGTTGAACTCCAACCATTGGGGGAGTATTTATGACCCTAAAATGGGGGCAAAAATTCTTTTAGTCTGTGAGAAAAGGCTGTCTGACAGCAGTATCCCAGCCTGATGGGGTTTGGGGCTTTCCCTTGTCAAGGTCAGACAAACATTTATCAAACAGCTTTGAACAATAAGCAGTTGTAAAGGACACCCAAAACAGAATTATTCCACTTCTTCAGACATGACATATATTGTGAAATTTAGCTTGCCAGTGATGAGGGGTCAATTTTATAAGATTACTTGGAGTAAAAATTTTAATCTTAAAAATGTTATACCCATTTGGTCTTGTATATACGGCAATCTGGCTTTTTATTTCTTTTGAAGAAAAATGAAAACATTGAAGTGGGGTTATAACAGCTTCTTTATTTTTTTTCTGTATTCTAAATTATGCTTATTCACCCATACATTCCCTCTCTGAGTATTCATTTAGAAGGAAGGTTTTGCAATAGTCACATTTAATTTATCAGGGTGCAATAATTTGTGTTTCCCAATCATCTTGCAGACTTTGGTTCATTATACTATTGTTTCACATGAGTAAGTTAGCAAAGTTTGGATTGATTGACTCTAATTAACTAAAACTGGTTCCAGGCTGTGCATCTATTGTCATGGTAGCTAGCCACAAAGCCCCAAACTGTTCAGTAATGGCAATATAACGTACTACCGATATGAAAACTCCAGCAAATGTTTAATGTTGGGCTTGTCAGCAAATGAAAAAAGCAGTAGTGGAGGAGGGAGAAAGGGACATTAGGACAAGCATGTCTCAGAAGGCGTGGGGGAAATGCAGCCTTCCAGAGCTGCTGGTGCCCTGATCTCTTCACTTATTGTCATCTGGGCCTCCGACATGGAAAGAAATGCAAGCCGAGCTGGAGACATGCACACTATTCTGTAATAGAAAAATCCACTTTTTTGTGTGTGTGTAAAAAACCTCAAAATGGACACAGAACTCTATGCTAGCTAAGACCTTCTGGAATAATGTATACAGATTTCTCCCTCTATATATTTAAAAGGGAAAAGCCTTTTTCCTTGCTTTTGTTAGTTCACTTGCATGATGTCTATTTTCTGTTTACTGCTGTCAAGAGAATCTAACCACTAATAAATGCATCCCCTTACATGTGACACTGGAGAACCAGCTGCACTGAAAGCGTAGGATAACAAGCAAATATTCCGTCTCTTGACTTGTTCTTTAGCGTCTTTCTGAAATTAAGTAAAAGCAATGAGGACCTCGGAGGATGAGCTGCTTCTGGCAGTGGTGTGCAGCACCTTGGCACGTGCAGAACGTGCAAGTCTGAAAGTGTAAAAGCTTTATACCATGGGCTGTCTGCTCTCCAGAGACACATCACCTGAAATATCAGCCTCTGCATATTGTTACATGCAAAACCGTAGTTAGGAGAACACTCACTGAGGTGCCAATGTCAAGTACAAAAGCTCAGAAATGCCAGGACTGGTTTCCTTTGCTTGACCTACCTGCATGACTGCATTGCTGCAGCCTCCAAAGTCTTGCTTCAGAGCTATTTCTAAGATGAGACCTGTAGCAGTCAGTGTTTACTGCTCCCAAGGAGCAATTCCTTGGTGTGATGTTTAGTCCTTACTTTGCAACATGGGGCTGTCTTCCCTATTTTTAAAGCATGTGATTCAAACCATCACTCAAGTACAGATACGCCATTCATTTCTATTTTTGTTATGTCCTGTAACTGCAGGATGTATCATAACTCCGCTCTTCATGGTGGGGAGTGCAGTCTCCGTTTTACAGATGCTCTTTGTCCCAACCTCACACTATTTGCAGCACCTGCAGCCTGCACCTGAACAGGGCTGGTTTCACCCCCCGGTACCTGGCTGCCCTCCAGGCTGTGCAAGAGGGTCATCGCCCCGTCGCCCACCGGCTGCCAGCCCCTCGGCAGACTGGGGCAGCCCAGAGCCCTGGCTGCTCGGGGGCTGAGCCCCCCTGTACAGGCAGCCTGGCTGCCTCTCGTCTCCAGTCTTTTTTCAGGCAAATATCTTCTGCCTTCCCATTTGCCAAAATAAGGACTTGGATTTTTATGGCACGACCGGTCTCAACCTTTAACACAAATAGGCACTAGGGCGAGCGACACCTGTAATTTTTCCAAAGTGGCACAACTCGTCACAGGTCGTTTCCAAGAAGCTCTTCGTAGTTTCATTTCTTCCCCAGCCTGGACGGAGGGATTGAGAGCAAGGCTCGCAGGTAGGAGCTGCGGGGGGCCCTTCGGTCCTGTCGGGCGCACGCACGCAGCTCCCATCGACTTCGGTACAATTTACGTCCCTGGGAGTGATGGAATTGGGTCCTGGAGCCTGGTGCCACCCCGCTCTGACTTGCTGTGTGCCTCCAGGCAAGTCATTTAACACCAGGCTGTGATACCTCTCATTGAACTACACATTACACCAAAAAGGGTCTCGTGGAAGTCAATGGAGCTACTTGTGGAGCGCTTGTACTTAGTAAGTGTGTCACAATCTGGCCTTTGCTTAAGTTTCCCCTTTTAAAGGAAATTACAGACTCATTTCCAAGGTTGTGGGGCTTAATTAGTTTATGTTTGCAAAACACATCTTATTGCTGGTGAAAGGGAATAACCATTATTATGATGATGATGTGTTCAGTGCATGGCAAGGTCTTGAGTCTGTCTAGGCTTTGCTTCATTTATTCTGTATAAAATAAAAAAAAAAAAAGGCCTTCCTTTGCAATCATTTGAAAACCTATTTCTAGGAATGGTGCATTCATTCTTCTGTCAGAAGTGTTAAGGGAAAAAAAACCCAAACTCTTCTTGGACAAAGTTCCCCAGAGACTGAGCCCAGGACAAAAATGCAGTCGCCACTGCAGGGCAATGGGGACTGACCAGCCGTAGCAAATCTGTGATCGGTTCGGATCGACTTGCTGGGTGACACTTTCCCAAACATAAACACCATTCCCTTTCCCCACCTCAGGATGTATTCTTTTTTAACCCTAACATGTATCATACCTTTAAAACTTGGCACTAGCAAACAGTTTGTTTTTTCGTCAGCTGTAATCGGTTTTTTGAATTCTGTTTTTTGTTGGGTTTTTTTGGTTTTTTTAATCCAAGTATGGTTCTCATGGTGTAGTAAATGACATTAGGCTTTTGTAAATTCTTGCAGAATATAACAGATCATTGGTTTTATAACACAGTCACTGCTTTTGCATTCTGATGAGATTATTAGTAGCAGCCTAGAATACAACATCCCTGCATACTGTTAGTTAAAAAAAATAAAAGTTTACTAAATGGTCTCTTGTCAACTGTATCTGAAAATCATTATAGTTTCTCTGGTTTCCTTTACATGGAGGACTTCTTCTGTGAGCTGGTGGGTTACATCAGTATGAAGTTACAGAATTATTGTAGAGATGCTGTTTATTTCTCTGTAGCTCTGTTTGTTTTTCTATAGAAAACCAGTTTTTTAAGTATTTATAAATTAGTTGTAAAAATTGTTCACATGCCCAAGACATGCAATATGGTATCTGAGCTTAGTAAATATATTTTTCCTTTCACATTTTAACTGCAATTACATTAGACATTTTTATCTTATGTCAAAGCAAATACAAATCAAGCCATTTTCTGATCTTTTCACACATACTGTCTTGCAGCCCTAAAGCAGTTTCATTTGCCAATGAAGACACAAACCATCTGATCTTTTCAGGCCAAATTCCCTCTCTTCCCCCCTGCATTGCAGCTCCCCATTGTACGTCCGGCGTGTGACTCCCCCCAGTTGTGAGCTGGGGACCCACATGCAGCACCGACCTGGGGCCACGCTTCAGACCCTGCTCACCGGGCAGAGGGGAAGGGAGAATTTGAGCTTGAGTATATTTTTAAAAGGCTAAAAATGCTGGAATTAAAAGCTGGCTACTGACATGCAGCATTTTCTCTCCTTCCATACTGTTATTAACATACATCTGTATTAACACCATGACAGTCCACCCTACAAATTGATACAATACCAAATAAAGAGCCTGCACTGTGCACCGTAATGACTCTACAGGAGCCATTACATCTGATATAGTCAATATTATACATTTTTTAAAAATGTATGAATGCATATTTAACTGAGAGATCTGATCTGCTCCAGCAGTTCTGGTCTATCAGAAACATAATATGCATTTTAAAAAACTGCTTGCATACATTTTACATTTTTACTTGAGAAACCGAACACAGGGTCACATATAAACATTTTATGTTCTCTGCCTGCCCATGATGTGTTTGTTTAAAAACAAAACAAAAATAATTGGGAAAGTTGATGAAGTCCTGTCTGTGTTGCCTCACCGTGCTACCACCAGCATTCCCATCCCCTTTGCACTTCCCTCCAGCAGCTTTCGCTCCATGTCCCTAGCACAGTGTACGGGTACATTTGCTTTTCATACAGCTGTGAGGAGTGAGCATCTTAGCAGAAGGAGCATCACTGGGCCTCTGCTGATTTACACCACAGCGGCTCATGGCCGTGCCACCAACCGCACACACGTGGGGTGAGTAGTGTGCACCCACGCACACACGCGCAGAAGGTGGAGGATGCTGAGATGCCACCACCACTCACAGGTTACCTGAGCTGCACAGGGAGCGGGTGGGGGGGACTCAGCTGGAAAATACCAGCAGATGCATTTCTCTCTTGAATGATATCATATCCTGTGGTTTTGCAGACGGAGCGAATGGCACTATGGCCCCATCTTTGTGGGGCACATTGGGGTGGGAGCAGCTGATCTGGGGAACCAATTTTGAGATGCCATGAACGGCATCACTCCAGGCTGGGGTCTGGGCTTGAGCACAGGGCCACTGGAGGTTTCCCTTCAGTTTTGTGTACATTGCTGGTGGGAGGCATCGAACAGTCCCAGGCACCCCCAGCTCTTCTGAACGTGCTGCTGATCCCCTCTGCGGCTGCTGGCCCGCCTGACCTATTTTGAGTGTTGTGAGCAGAGGACATACAAGTTCAGCCACCCTCATCATGAGAGGCAGGGTAGAAAGAAGGGGTATGGAGAAAAGACACCTACACATTTGGATTTTTGAAAAACAATCTTTGCTTTTATCGCTACCATGCAGATGTCTACATGTTAAAAATACATGCAGGCAGTCTCACTCCCTTTCCCACCCTTATCTGCACGCACAAGTGTCCCTGTACTCTCACCAGGCTAATGCAGAACACAGCTTAACTCTGTGACTTCCTGGGGACTTGCAACCACTTCTTGTCCTCAGGAAGCGTTCCTCCTTCTCACCCATTACAGCTCTCTTTGGCTTCTTCCCTTATACATCTACGGAGCCTTTACATTCTCACACGTGTGTGCGGAAGAACTAAATAGTGCAACCAGTAGATGACCATATATTATTAATTACTCCTATGTATCCATGGATGTGCACAGTAGTTTTGAAGCTAAATGGAGCTTGCCCACATAACAAGGATTTGGACTGCAATGTCACCAACGTTGCCAGCTCTGTAGCAAATCTTACTCATGGATTTTCCCTGAAAGCATTCGTTCCTGGAGTCAGGTGATTATGTGAGCTGCGTGGGTTTCTAAACAAAAGCTGGTTTCTGCCACATGCAGCTGTAGTTTGAAAACATGTAGCTGAAAGGCTCTAGCATCACAATATTAAGAGTCAGATATGCTTAGTTGTGTCTATATTTGTGGTTCTTTTATCAGGCATCATGTGGAGGGGTGCATGTGCACACTTCAAGGGGCATGTGGAGGCAACATGTATACTGTGGGCAAAGTAGGCTAGCATAACACATGCCACATCAGCTCTTCAAACACATACAAATGTGTATTTCAGAACAGCCCAGCTAGCAATGGCAGCTGTAACTGTTTCAGGGACTATGGATAAATGTAGATTTCAGAGAAGCAATTAGTGATAGCAGGGGATGTGGGAGCAGTTTTGAGTAGAGGTGCAGTTTCTTGTACCCTGCACTTCCGTTGCTTTCTGGGTGAGAGGATCTGGGTGTGGGTACACATGCTATTGCAGTATGTCCTATGTTAATACTATAATGAAAAAGCTACTAATGCCAGTGCTGAGTGTTTGCTCAGTGCTGCGTAAGACCAAAAGATGACTGTCCTTCACTGACGGAGCTTCAACCCAGAATGGCCACCAGCTTAAACAAGTGAACAACTCAGGCCAGCACAGAAGAAAAAGGTCTCACAGACAGTCCCTGATCTTACAGTTATCTCCTGTTCTCTTATCAGTAGAGGAATTCAGTGTGCAAATATTATTAAAGAAGAAATGTAGGAAATAATGAGGAATCATTTCTGTCAAATGGATATAAGATGCTAATTGGTGATGTGCTGAATCCCAGAGATGCTTGACATTCAAAAAGTGAGTGAAGTACGGCAGAGCATTTGTATAGGCCATCTGGAGATGTACACCATACTCTACACTTGATGAGAAAGTGGCATTAAACTGAAATTTCTGATTCCAAGACCTAAATATGCATCACTCCAGGCTTCAAATTTCATAGATTGCTGGGAAGATCACAGATAAACAGCAATCTGGCACATCTCCGACTACAGGGAGAGAAATGCTTTGCGCTCCATTCCTTACAAAATTATTAATGATCTGAAGAACTTCCATAAACTTAAGAAGCAAAAACTTTGGAGCTTGCATTCCCATTTACGCACAGTTCTGGCTCCTGGGGTAATTTGACTGTGAAATCTCTGTGCAGACAGGGATATCCAAAATACTGTATCAGCAAACGGTGTTACCATTACAGAGGGAATAGCAGGCAAAGCACAGCCAGAAACATCACACAAACCTGCATGGTGATGCCCTCAGTTCTTTCATGACATCAGGATTTCTCTGGTAAGAGAACAAAAACATTGTAAAAGCAGGTAGTAGCAGTAGCTGTTCAACATCCCCTTTTTCTAGTTTCCAGAAATCTGTAACTTATGTCACTAAACAATTTTTGTTCTCACTAAAAGTTGCTCTTACAAAGCACTTATACAGCATATTAAACCTTAAGATGATCCAGATGGTAGTGTCGAAGACATTACATTGCAAATGTATACACTGCTACTTTCTTCATACATTGCCATCAATTCTTTGCAGTGCTGTTGGCCCTACAGGCTATATATATCCTGAATCCACTATGTTAGATGCTGTACCAACACAGAGCTACAAGTGAATCACAGCCCAGGTAGCCTGCAAGCTAAGAAGAGAGGGGCAGCACATGGCTGGAGGGTGCATAGTGGGGGGCTTTCAGATAGAGGCAAGGCAGAGCTCTCAGCATAGCAGCCGTAGAACTGGTGCCAATTTTTACAGGCACCTGAGGGAAAAAAAAGCTTAAAGAAAACAAAAAGAAGTGAATCTGCTGATGTTTGTATACAGCTCTTCCCAAGCTTGAAGAACAGCAATGGAGAAAGTGAGGAAGTGCTTGCTTGGATGTAGCAGCTGGCCAGGCGCGAGCTCCTCACATGGACTAGGGAGCAGTCAACATCTCACCAGGGTCAAGGGCATGTAGGACATCATAGGTTGGTTTGGAAGGCAGAAATTTTGAGAGGTTACATGGATAGAGGTTTAGATATTGCATTGGCACATGTACAAAGAACAAGGTCAAAGCTGAACCCAGGCCACAGTGACCAACAGGATGACGATGGTGTAGAAAATAACAGAGAAAGCAGGGAGAGATTTGAAGGGAAAAATAAGATCACTGTTTTTGTCACCTCAGTCTTGAACTGGTGGCTAGTTATCCTTAAGGAGATATCAGAAAAACAGACAGCATGAAGGATCTGGCATAAAGACCTGTGCAGGGCTGGAAGACAGATTTGTCTGGCCAGGAGAGATGAACAAGAGATGATCTGAAGGAAAGAAGAGGCAGGGAACAAGGACAACCCTTGGTAGGAAAAGAGGCACCTCTACAGGTTATGTGAAAGAAGCAGCAAGAGAGCAAAGGCAAAGGAGGGGGCAATGGAGGCAGAGAAGCTGCAGAAGATTTCAGGAAAGTGCAGTTAAAACTGCTGCCATTGCCAGCCCCAGGACATGGGGCCCACAAGCTTGTTACTCCTTAACCAAAACACTCTTTTCTCTCCCCACCACCAGAAGACTTTTATGCTGGCTAGGAAACATTGAGGGCTTTTACCCCTCATGCATGCCTGCTGCCTTCACCGTGCCACCAGTGTCACCCTGATTCACTAAGGTGAGGTGTGGGGTTATAGAATAAGGGAGGGGGGAAAGAACTGACCCAAAGCAGCTTAATCAAGTTACCTCTTTTCTTAGTCGCTGTAACTATAAGCAAAAGAGCACAGCTGTCAGTAAAACTAGATTACACAAGACAACTACCATTTCTCTGTCCTCTCTCATTGTATTGCAAGCTTCCTGAACAAGGTTCATTTCTTAAATGTGTTCTGCAGCCTGCCTTGTAAAATGGCTTCATATGGGACGGAGATATAAAAAATAATTTGCACCATCTGCACTGATTCCCAGGGACAGAAATCCTGCAATCCAGCAAGAAATTCTTAAATAAACGTAAAAACCACGGCATGAGACCTTTGCTATTCTATGCAGATCTTCAGAAACAACTAATGCAGAAAGGACAAAGTGTTTTTCTTTTCTTAAAGAATAGTCCAAGGCCCAGGGTAAAATGCTCAGAGCTTTGCACTAGTGTTGGATGTAGGCAGGTCGGGGCACTCTGCCTCACAGGCTAGAAGTACCTTTTCTGGTGAAAGCCTCTGGAAAATATCTGGAGATATACTGGATAAGTACCACAACAGAAGCAAAAGGCCACACAGCCCCTCTCATTCTCTCTATACTTGTAGAAACGGCATACTCACAGGTACCCTCCCGCTTGGACTCATATTTCTGTTAAAGTCAAGGAGAAAGCAAAGGCAAGGCCATGCCAGCTTTGTGTGAGGGCCATGCATGACAAGGGTGAGTGAGTAAATGCGACTGAAGCGCATCTTTGTGGCACTGGGGAGATGTCCATCAACGCGTTAGTGCTGCTGGGCAGCTCGTCTGCCTCCCACACTGCCAGCTGGGGTCAGCAGGCAGAGACATGATTGCTGCAGTGTGGCTGCGCTCATCAGACCTGAGTGTGGTGGCAGGAAGCTGCTCCTCTTCTTCATGTCTCTGACCTGCATAGTTTCATTGATACCAATCATCTCCACAGTGCATCTGCTCTGTGGCATGTCACTGGGGGCAATGGAGGCTCTGGTGCTATCCATGTGTTGATGATGTCCAGCTCCCGCTCCACTAGATCAAGGTCTAATCATCTTCTATCCACAGATGCTGAGTGAACCAGAAGACCAGCTCTGAGAAAGCTGAATTCAGGTAAGAATTAACTATACTGTACAGCAAAGCAACAGTTTCCAAGGAGCTAGTCATAAAGGTGATGCTACATTTTGAGGCTGCTACCACTAGTATGCGAGGGATGTAGTCTCACTCAGTTCCTCATCCCTCTTGAGTATCCAGGTGGTCCAAAGTTTCCAGACAACTGGCCCATGCCTGCCCTAGGCAGACCCATGGCAATGACTAATGTAATCCAAAATACCCCACCACAGCCTGTGACTTACACATCATGCAGAGCTCCTCCTTTTGATCGGGGCCTGCCTTCAAGGCTGTTCAGGTGGCTTCCAATCAGTTTGACCTTTCTGCTTGAAAATATTTGCATGGTTTGAAATGGTATAGTATCCATAATTACCTTCTTGTCCTACCTTTACTACCAATCCCCATCTGCAACAGCCATGTCTCTTGGTGGGACTCAGCATAGAGTTGGCGGTGTTTGGAGGCAGGGTATGCCCCTTCCCCTTCTCAGTGGAAGGTCTGTCATTCTCGCAGTAGTATTGCTGTAGTGATAGTGATTCAAAGAAATGAGTAGATCAAGATCAAGTAGATCTTAGACCAGCTGATATGTTCAGAGTAAATGGTCTCCAAGGTAAAGAAGCCATTCTTCAGCTCATCCTCAGTAGCCCTTCCTGGGATAAAATATGGTGCCAAGCAGCTTCTCGTACAGCTTCTGGCATGTTGTAAGGAATCAGTGTCAAAAGACAGAGATAATTCACTTTTCCAAAGTGTTATGGTGTTTGTTTATCCTGAAGATGCAGTTTCACATCTGGCTGCTCTAATTTTATACTAGATGAGACATTGTCTGTCCTCCTGCACAAAGCTGGTATAAACACTGTGTTGTTCTTTCAGACCAGGTCTACAGGAGTGCAGCTGTGTACTTTGCCTGCTTAACATCTGATCTTTACATTTGGGGATCTGCTCCTAAACTGATCCAGGGTTAAGTAATGTGAAACCATGCTCTGGCAGCAAGGATGCTACACTGATAACTTACCAGCATGCCAGGTGGAAGAGCTCCAGAGATCACCCTTTCGTCTTCTCTGCCTCAAGACGGAGGAGTAAACCCAGAAAAAAAACTGGAAAATTTGCCTGACCTCTTCTTTAAAATTCCCCAGTGGTGGCAACTCCATAATTTCCCTAACAATTTGTGACTACGCTTCACTGCTCTTGTTTCCAGAAAGGTTTCCTAATGTCTAAATGTAGTCTTCATTAATACCTGTTGAATTTATCACTTCCTGTCCTACCAATTAGGCTATACTTTTAGTATTAGGCTTTGATCATTTATTGTTAACACAGATTTCCATAGATTTATAGAGTTGTCAGACACAGTATTTGTGAACAACTTTCAATTGGGTAATTAATCATTGCATCTGTTTTCTGTTATTGTGATTCCAATTCTGCATGTGTATACGTGATTGATTTTTAGGCACACAAATGGTCTCATTAAAGACAATGACACTTGCGGATTTGCAGCTGAGCACATACTTACAGGTCTGCAGAATCAGGATATGGTAGTAATCGTGTTGTTGCATAAAAATCTTATCATTTCAGTCCTGGACTTCATTTATCTCAGGTCATAAGTAGTCCTTCAAACCAGAAGTGCTGAAAAGTCATTATGGACATTCACTAACTTTAAAAGTCAGTAAGTAAGTGGTTTATGGCTACACCAACATGATCATGGTACTGATCCTGTCTTGACAGATTGGATCATCATTAGCAGGAGAGTATATGTAAGAATAACTCACAAAGTATTCGTGCCTGTAAAATATTTTTTATAAAGATCATCTACTAGAGATACTCAATATTCCTCCATAATAATTGCAGATGACAGTCAAAATTTTGGAAAATAAATATATTATTAGAGACTGATTTAATTAAGACACAAATAATATTAGGTTATGACCTCAGATTAACACTTCAAAGTGGCTGACTTCAGGGCGTAGTTTTGAAATATGTGTTATTTTGCCTATTCCATGGGTTTTGACTAAAAAGTATTCAAACTATTTAAGAAAGTTGCTGAGAGAAATTATTAAAAAACATTTTATTGCAGTTTGAATGAAGAATACAATTCTATAATAAAATTGCACTAACTGAACTGTCTATTCATTGTACTTTGTTAAAATCTGATCATAAATTTTGAATTCCCTGAGAATTCTAGGTTCTTAATGCTGGTGAAATTTTTCCAATTCATAACTTTGTAGCAGACGCTACAAATGGTTACACAATTAGATGAGATGCAGATCCCTTGCTCCCAGCATAAGGGTGTTAGAGTTAAACTCCACAGGGAAAAATAAAATCCTGGAGAATAGAAGGGAGGCACCTGAGAGCAACCCTGTTTATCCTTGGAGCGGGCTCAGTGACTCCTCAGAAAATGCACACCCTTGGATTGGAAAATTGCTAGAAAGGCCAAAGAACAGTCACTCTAAAGGCTGACTTATTCAGGGCTTGGGATCTAACTCAGAGGTTCGATGGCCTGGAGGTATCTGCCAGCACACACAAGAGAAGCTGCAAGAACTTGTGTTTCTGTTGCTTTACACTTCTCTTTCAAATGCAGGTTGATTGAACCCTTGCCAACAGGGAGGGACGACACCACAGTATGCAGCAAGGAGCCAAGTCTCTCCTAATCCCCTCAGTGAAGCATTTGGGAAGGGAGAGCATATGGTCACTGTTGTTTTTTCCACATTAAGGACAGGCAGCTGCAGGGGCTCTTTTGCTGGGGAGCTGCCCCATTCTCCCCAGTCTCAGTTCCCAGCCAGCTGAGGGCACCAGGCAAAACACAATGTGCATTTCCCTGAGTTTCAGGATGTACCTCTGTCAGTCCATGAGACGTGCATGCCTGTGCCTGTGAAGAGCTTCAGAGACCACATGAATAGCCTATACTACTTGTCTCTCGGCACCCCAGGGCACAGCAGCAGCATGGCACAAAAGCACCTTGCTCATCTCATGTAGCTCCAGGACGTTCCCATCAGGCAACAATGTCATAGCCCCTTTGCTATGAACAGGGTTAAGGATATCACTGAGGCTAAGGAATTAGTAGGACTAGCTACTGCCCTCCTCTTTGGGCAGCACTGATGGTGGCAGCAGGACACACTGAACCTGGTGTAGTGGAGCTTGGGCTGAGCTCTTCACTTTCCTGACAATTAGCCTGGAAATCATCCTATGCTGATCATCTGCTCCCCATATTAACTCACTGCAGGAAAACAGCTGAGGGGAGAGGGAGAAGAGAGCAAACTGCCATTTCTCTGTGGCTCTTCCCTGCCTCAAGGGGACCCTGAGACTTTCCTCTTCCCCAGAGAAAGCCAAGCAGAGCTTAATCACTGGCAGACAGGAGGGAAATACTGCCATGACAAGTTGACCCACCCATTTAAAATACAAACAAATATCTTGTTTGGTTGTGTACCATCTCAGCAGCAAATGCTCTCATTCTGATCATGTATGAGTTTGCTCTCATAAGTCACAGGTGCTACTTGGAGGCTGCAGCTCCTTGGGTTTCTCTCCGGGCTCAGCAGAACCACAGGCAGAGGCCCTTCACGCACTTACAAGGCTGAAAGAGGAAAACAACACTTCATGTTGCACGGGGCTTGGGAGAGACCATGTCCTTCCATGGGCTGTCTGCCAGCAGGAACAGGGTCTGCCAGCACCTCTGCCAGCCTCTCGCCGCGAGTCATGACGCAGGGCTGGAGCCCCCGTGGGACCCACTGCTGGGAGACACGCGTGCATATCCAGAGGCAGCGCAGGGCACATCCTGACTCTTCACCTCTTGGTGGACACCTCGCCACTCACCAGGTCATCTGCAGGACTCTGCCTTCCCACCGCAATCTCTGCACAAAGACCCGCAGGAGGGACAAATGCCATGGGGGCCACCGAGTGCAGCAGGAGCCCCACCACTGTCCCCCTCCAGGAGAGCGCTGCCCCCGGTGGCACCGAGGCTGCCAGCCCTTGCGGTGGTCTGCCCGCCTGGCCCGTCTGCTCAGCAGCCATGCTAACCCCATGGGCACGTCCACTGCCCCCCTTGCTGGGGTGATGTCCTATCCCCTCCTGACACTTACTATCTTGCTTTTAATCATGGCTTTCAGTGCTGAGATGGCTGTGACTGCTACTTCCAGCTCCCTCAGCAACGTGCCGTCTCAGCTTTCCATAGTCCGCTTCTGAGCTAACCTCTCCCTGTGAGAAAGGGGAGAAGTTTGAGAAGAGACGGATGAAATGGAGAAAGAAAACTGGTGTTTCCTATTAAAACAGACAACATACAAAACTATGTGAATGTGACTTTGAAGGTGTGAATGCAAAAGGCCAGGTAATACAGAAGTTAGGCCCCTCACTTTTAAACAAGCAATAAATAATGTATTAAATTGCAAAGCGGCAGTACAAAATACTCTGTCTGTCTGACATGACCTCTGTTTGTGGACTACTTTGGTATATGTAATTGAGGCCAGGAGGAGAATCTCTTGGAGATTTCTGTTAAAGTTTCTTCTTCTCTCACCATCACTCTTTCTGCTTTTATTCTGATGTCTTTTATACTTGTCTTTTTCTTGGCAATATTGGCACAGCATCCATACAAGGTGCAAAAGCAAGCAGTCTGCCAGCTTTAGGTACCAGCATTCACTACTAAATATCTGAGGGTTTTTTAGCGAGTTGCACAGTGCTATGTGTTTCATTTGGATATGTTCGATTCAATCTTGCTTTGGTTAAAGAGGTGTTTAATTAAAAGGACAAAATGTTAGCAATTCAGTAAATATCACATTAATTTCAGAGTGTAATTACTAAACATGCGTTGGTAAAAGAATCATAAATTATACTCATAGTTGTTATTTAAAAAATGCTTGGGTCTTAAGAATGATTATACAGTGGTTACAGTTTGTCTTGTTATAGACATATTTCAAGTATTTTACAGTGGCTTCCCTGTTCATCACCAGCCATCACATTGCAACATCTGGGATACAGCAGTCCCTCCACTCCAGTTGCCATTTAAACCTTTGCCATAACAAACGCTGCCGAGACGCCTGCAGCATCCCCCAGGCTGCCTGCCTGCCTGCAGGACCCTTCCTAACATGTCAGACACGCTCCCCGTGTTCCCAGCAGTGCGGCGTGGAGTGGTGTTGTGAGCAGTGGTAATGATTGCTGGTGAGGAGAGGATCGTGAAGGTGTTAACAGTGGCATCATAATGAGTGTGAGGTAGTTATGTATGGGTTTCTTAATGCTGCTCTTCTGGAAAAATCTGACATAGTGATGCTTCTTTCCGCAGGGCGTTTACATCACCCTATGTCATAGTAGAAGAAGTGTGCAATATAAATGCTGCTTGGTTCAATAGGTTAGCTCTTCAGTTCTCCAGAATTTAAATAATTCTCTAGTAATCCCATCTGTTATTCAGAGTAATTTCTGTTGAATCCCATTGGTTTCACCCCTATTATCTTCTCCAAGTTCCACTGCTCATGGTGAGTCAGCATGGTCTAAAAGGCTGAGTACGAGGAGCCAGAAATGAGACATTTTTCCAGGAGGAAAAATACATAAGCAGGATGTCCTTTCCAGATGCTGAGTTAGGGAATTTCATTTTGCTTAGCTAAATTCCCCTTGCAGTTTCTGGTAGGTGCAAAATTTTTCTTTATGTTCTGTCATAAACTCCTCTTCTGTTGTGCACTGCTGAATACTTACCTCCAGCTCCAGGTTGCATTTCAACGGTAAGCAGAATCATATTTGTTTCTGTTTCTTTATGTTTGTAAATGCTTTGGAGTCCTTCTCCATAAAAGGTGCTGCATAAAGTGTAAACTATATTTTAGTATTATGAGCACCATCACTTGCAGGGGAAGCTCTAAATATATTTCACTCTCGTAGTCTATCAAATTAATGTAATGATGAACATTAAGGCTTTTTATAAATCAGCTGAAGGATGCAAATATTTTTTTTCTCCAAATCATATGGAGTTGAATAAACTCAAAAGCAGAGATAGTCCACAAAGCCCCATCTTAGTCTCTCTAAGATCTCTCTCTAGGGTTTTTGTTGCTCTTGTTCTTTTTCTTACAAAAGTACAAAAAGACAGGCAGCGGTAGTAGGTTTAAAGTATGGCCAGGTAGATGGCAGAAATAGTCACCTCTGGAATTCCCCAGTGCAAGAATGGTGGATTGAGTTTTCAGTGGGGTTTGGGGTTTGGTTTTTTGTGTGTGTGTGTGTAAATTGGGTGCATTCAATTCTATATGATTTGGAGAAAAAAACCTCATCAACCATGGCCAGCTCATCACCTCATCACTCAGGCCAGCTGAGGATGCAGGAGCGTGTCTTTGTGCTCTAGCAAGTTTCCCATTCTGCCAAATCTCCTGTAAACAAGTAAGAGAGACCCTCTTGCTAGAGGTTGTTAGAGATTTTAGAGATCTTAGAGATGGCAGAGCTTGAGGTGGTAAATGGCCCCAGAGTGTTTGAGAGAGCCATGAAACAGCTATCCTGTCCACCTGAAGCTCAACTCTACATTATTTGCTCAGGTCACATTTTTTACAGCTGAACTTGATGCAGGTAGGGGATAGGGTTGGTTTGTGACAGTAAGAGGCCAAAGATAGCTTGAAGAGGTGTGTGACATGACATGAAGAAGGCTGCTAGGGCTCAGGAAAAATGCAAAATCTTTATTCTAAATAAAACAGGCCATGGGCTGTTCTCCAGTCCCACAGCCACATAGCATGGCACAGCTTGTATCTGCACACCTGGGCTCTCTCCGCTCTCTTGTCCATCCAGGACAGCATGGCTGTACCCAGGAGTGGTCCCTGGCTCGTGATGCCACTTCAGCTGCACTGGGGGACTGCCTGGGAGAGCACTCGTTGGCATCGCCCTCATGCCAGAGAGCAATGAAACAGTATGGACAGGAGCGCGTAGTGCTTGAGCCAACATCCTGGCTCTGATTTAATTACAAATACAGACACAGCTGAAGGGGTACTGTGGAGACCTCCTTGGTCTCTGCACAGTGGCAATGGATGGTTTAGATTAGTGAAACTAATGATATCTGAGGGTAAGATGGCCAGAGCTCTTGGTAATGAGGTAGATGAAGGAAGCAGCAAACCTCTGGCAAGACTTGAGAGAAAAGCGATCATGGCGTCATGGTGCACTGCTGCTCTTCTGTGCAGCAGGTCAGTGTGCTACCCAAGTGCTTGTCGTCCTTGAAATTTGTCAGCTTTTACACATGCTGGTAAAGAACATTCACCCTCTACTTGCCTGTTCCCTGATATCAGTTCCCCCAGTACAGGAAAGACATCATCAAACTGGAGCAAGTTCAGCACAGGCCACCAGGATGGTTGGGGCTGGAGCGCTTGCCCTGTGAGGAGAGGCTGAGGGACCAGTGCTTCTTCAGCCTGGAGTTGAGACAGCTTCAGGGGCACCTAACAGCAGCCCTTCAGTACCTATGGGGGAGTCATCAAGATGGAGCTGGTCTCTTTATAATGGGGCATGGTGAGAAGACAAGAGACAACAGGCACAAGTTGAAAGTATGACATCTTCACACTGATATAAGGAGAAATATTTCCCCAGAAACACAGTGAGGCAGTGGCACAGGCTGCCCACGGAGGTTGTGCAGTCACCATCCTTGGAGGTTTTCAAGACTTGATCAGAGAAATCCCCAAGCACCTGATCTAAGCTTGTGGCTGAGTCTGGCTGAAGAAGAAGGTTGGATTAGAGACCTCATGAGGTCTCCTCTGACCTGAAGTATCTTGTGATCCTATAGAAAACTTCTTCCTGGCAGAAGCAGTAATACAACTGCAGCAATAATTATGGCTAAACAGACTGGCACATCATATTTTCAAATAAATGTTTTCCAGGATCAGGAAGATTTCAGAATAATTTTCTTTCTAAAACCCCTTTTTGTGACTTGTCCAAACTTTCTAAACAAAAGTTTTCCTATGGGATGAAATGGAAACTGTTAGGAAATTGGTTTGCATAGAAAGAGGGGGGCAGTTAGAAGAAAATCAAGCATCGGATGCTCAGCAGGTACTAATTGGGTGGTTAGTTGTGAAGAAACTGCTTCCCCCAGGTACTGGTATAAGGCAGCACAGAAATGACTTGAAATATGGATGTGACCCAATACCTCCCTTTTAATTCAATCTTTTTCCAGCCCATCGCTGGAATTTACACAACGTTTTATTGACTATGGTATCAGAAGCTATCAATTTGCTGCAGCCTCATAAAAATAAAATAGTGATACAGAAGAGAAACTGCTGTGTCAGACACACTTCAGCTATTCCCAGCTTTCCTCGACCCCTTCATCTACCCTCTCATCATAAACATCACTATTCTGTTTGCCTCTTGCTTCTCCTAACCGTTAAAACAGGGAAACAAAAACGTAGCCCCAGAAGCTGTTAACACAAGCCCCAGAAATGTGTCAAATATTCAGTATCTGAAATATTTGTTGGCACCAACTAGTAGGAAGGAACAAACAAGCAAGCAAATAGCATAAAACCAGGTGTGTCTGTGGGTAAGAGAGAGATAAAAGTAGGGCTATATATTTAAAATGGAGCGAGAGTGTTGTCTCATACCATGATTGCTGTGGTAATTACCCATTTTAACGCATATTAGTGCAAACAGCTGTGTAAAATTCATATAAATGGTGGAACATAAGTAATACTCTTTAATTAAAAAAATTACAAGGGTATTTTTTTTTAAGGAGTTAAATGTATTTTGCTTATCATGCTTGATCTCTTATGACATGAATATTTCCCAAGGAACAGTAACAGGAGTGCACAGTAACCATTTACCTCTTGGTTTAATTCCACATGTATTAAAAATACCTTGGTTTGGTGAATTCAATAGTATGTTTTGGAACAATACCTTTGTTTTGGCACTGAAAATCACAGACCTTCTGCAATACCAATGCTGTTTATCATACTTTATACATGGCCACGTGTCAAAGACAGAGCATTTAACAAAAAATAAAATAGCTTGGGTTTGGGGGAGTTATAATGCTTCTGTTGTGACTGTGCAAAGTGGGTCTGGTAAAATATATTTAGCAGCAGGAGCTGCAGGTATTTGGACAAAAACTATGGCCCTGGGTGACTTGAAGCCATGAGGAACCACAACATATTGCTTTCCATAAAGAGGCAAAAATGTTTAGGGCAAAACATAAGATGAGATGCTAAAATTGTATTTTAGGGTCTGTGCTTAATAACAACTTGAGGGGAAGCCCTGGAGCATGGAGCCCCTGTTAACCTCATCGCTCAAACACTGGGGCTTGCAACATTCCCCAGGAAGTTTCAAGTCCTTCAGTACATGCATTTGCTGATGAGAACTGTTCCCTTAAGTATATGCCCAAAGAGATAAACTTTATGCTGTATGCCAACTTTATGATGTGATAAAAGTTTGTGTTTGAGGTACCTTACTGATTATCTATTAGGTGGAAGAAAAAGAATAAAACAACCAATTAAACAGTAGCTCTCATATCTGTATCTTAGCTAACATGGTAATTGAAAAATGGCCCCCATTTTTCCCTCCCCCACCCATTTCTATGTAGCATTTCAAGAACTCTGTCCAAGAATATCACTATATGAAAAAAAACATCATCTCAAAATTATTAAAATCTCTGTGGGAATTCATGATTAATTTTAAGGCCTGGCAGATTAAAATACATTATTATGTACACTCTAGTGCATCCTTTCAGATATTTTCAGAATCTGATTTTGCTCTCTTGATACACACCAATGATTCTACATGTATCTAGTAGATTGCAAGGAATAGATTAGCATTAAAGAGGCAGTATTGTGTTGTTAGGTTGTTATGTGTAACTTGTGCTCATACATTAAGAAAAATGTAGCTGGCATTCCCTTGGACATGACCAGACCCCTTAAAAAAAGGAGAGAATTATTAATAGTTGGTTGTAATGCATTTGTAGAGTACTCCTGAAATTTTGACCTTTAGTACATTAACTGGCTGTTTTTATCCAGCTACCAGGCAGAGTAAGATCTACAGCAGCCTGCTTAGGAAATGGAAATAATGGGCTTATTAGTAGGACTTGTTAAACCTTCAATTTCTGAACATTCTACCTTTAGCTCTGGACCTAGCTTTTCAGCGAATCTATCACTCTAAACAGCAAAATCAACAGCATTCAACATCAAGAAGACAGAAAAAATATTTTTTTATTTGTGACAGACTGACCAAATTGATCATTACTGCAAAGTCATTCATTCACAGTTTAGCTTTATAAATGTTAAAGTTCCAGCTTCAGGCCCAGCAGCTGTTGTATTTCTGACTAGAAGTCTGAGGACCCATCTAGCATTAATTTTCCATCATTCGGAAACTTCTTTGTCCTCCATCCTGACATGGTAAGTAGATAGAGCTCCTTAAGCCTTTTTTTATTAAGGCATGTTTTCTCATGTAACTCTAATGTAATTATCTTTGACGCTTTTCCATGTTCCACCTACAGCTCGGTATCAACCTGTCCGAGTTGTGGGCACATAAACAGGACAAAGGACTTCGACAGCATTATGGCTGACATAACCAAATCCCTCTGTCACTGCATAGTCTCCTGTTTATATGCTTGGAGACCACACCGGGTGCAGGACAATACTGGAGTTCATGCCCAGTTGACCAGTCATCATGATTTCCATCTTTTTCACTGCCTCTGTTATGAAGATGGCCCCTCTCTTTCAAGTAGTTTTCCCCCAGATACTGCACAGACAGCTTTAGTGAAATTATACTGGTTGTTTGCGCCCATTGTCCTAGCAATCAGACCCTCCTGCAGCAGAGATCTCTCGGGGTCATTAGTTAACATGGCCCCAAATGTCATGTCATCTGCAAACTTTATCATAATGATTTTATGTTTTCTTCCATATCACTGATAATGTTAAATGATATACAGCCAAGAACCAATCCCTGCAGAACCCCACTAGCAACAGACACACACAGTGGTGATTGTTGCTTATTATTATATTTTGAGACATATCTTTTAACAAGTTTTAATGCATTTAACATGTGCCATATTGGTTTTGTATTGCTGTAGTGTGTTAATCAAAATACTTTGAAGTACCAGGTTAAATACTTCACAAAAATTGAAGTATACTACATCAATATAATTATCAACTAAATTAATAATCTTATAAAAAACATTAGGAAGTTAGTTTCACAAGAGCTGTTTTCTATAAAACCATGTTAATTGTCCCTAATTAAACTACTTTATTTGTTAATCAAATCCTCTGTCAATGATCCTATTTCAAAACTCTGGACTGACATCAGACTGAGAGGCCTGGAGCTAATGGGGTCATAGTACTTGCTGTTTTTTTAAACACTGGCACAACGCTGCCTTTCTATTCCTCCTCTGCAACATCTGGATTGTTTCAAAATTTATTGAAAATCAATGCTAACAATCTAAAGAGGTCCTTGGCTAGCTCTAAATAAAACATCTGATGATTTTAAACATCTAACCTTCATAATGGCTACCGTCAGCCTTACTAACTGTTGGGAATGCTGGGAAATAGTTCAGTGACAGTTTCATATCATATAAATATAGATCTATTTTTTTCCCCAAATGTAAAAGAGAGAGATTCCTTGAATGCTTCCACCCTTTTATATTATAAATGTTTATTCTAACATTTCCATCTTCTTCTTTAAAAACACCTTTCAGTTCAGACCCATTTTATTCTTCTAAGTTTAAAAATATTCTTCTTTTATTTTTCTTTTAACTCCTTTATCTGTAAATTTCCTCTTTGTGTCCACTAGCTTTATTATTCCATTTTCTGTATTTTTCTGCTATTAATATATATTCATTGCTATTGGCATCTCATTTTTTTAACTTTTTCTTTTTGTCTTGGTATCTACAGCTGTTTATATTTCCATGCTTTCTTAGCTCATACAGCCTTTCTTCTGGACTTACATGAATTTGGTGAGGTAACTATTTCTCAAACAGTTTACGGTTATCATTCATATTTTTCAGCTTAAATTACGTGGCTCAGATATTTTAGGCTGTGTAAAATACACCGTTTCTAAAGCACCAGACAGATGTATTGGGGGTTCAGGCTGTATTCTGTTTTCACATAACAAACAGCCAATTTACAATCCTGAGCAGTTGTCAGATTTTATTTCAGACATAAATTTCTCTTCTTCTGTTAGATGAACTCCAGTATAACTTTCAACATGTTGGATACAACCAGCATGGGTTTTTTATTTTTTTGGAAGTTATGAAGTTGTCATCCATGCTTTTAAAAAATTCCAAGGACATTTTAGTTCTGCCAGCCAGATACTTCTTACACATGTCAATCAGATTGAAATCTGTTCCTCTAATACAGCTTTTTTCCCCCCTACATCTTAAATATAGAAAGATGTTTAAAGGACTGGACATCCTGTTCTCTTGTGTGATTTGGTAGCCCGGAGTAGTTGTCAATTGTCACTTCATTTTGTTCCTTATCTGCTATACGTTTGATCATAAGTATTTAAGATCATTTGCTTTAGAGCTGCCAATGACTCAGAAGCAAGTACTGGTGTAGGTGATACAGAGTGCTTTTCTTTCTCTTCCTTTGAGTGCTTTTCTTTCTATTCCTTTGCTCATCTGGTCCTTCCTAAAAAAAATCTTAACATACCAGGCATGAAGTGCTTTCTATTTCATAATAATCACTAGGTCAAATAAAAGAGTTATTTGGAAATGGGACTGGGGTTTAAAATCACAGGTTCTGTTCCTACTGGTTCACAAAAACATTTTCTACATAGCTTTATTTATAGACTCAGGACATTCCCAAACCAGGGGGACTGTCCAAAATGTGGTTTGGTCTCATTGTGCAAAGACATAAGTAATAGCAAAGTGCAAAACAATGCAGAATCAGGGTAAAGAGAGGGTAAATTACAGACAGTGTTATTTTCAAAGCTGGCTCCCCCTCCGAGTGCCTCAGTCCCTGGTATCTGAGCAGCACGAGGGTATCTATCTGCACTATCAGAGGCATCATACATCCCATTCCCACTGTAACTTGTTAAGATCTCTGAAGTGCAAACTCTTGGGCTGGACTTCATTCCCTCCTCTCTCAACCTTAGGTGTCCTCAAGGTAGAAGTCAAACATTGGCCATGTGAACTCCACCTCCAATCCCTACTCATGAACCCAAACTAGAGACTGGTTTTGCTAGTATGGCTGTTTTCCTCCCTACGCTTCAAGGCACCTGCTTCTATGAAGCAGAAGTAGCGATAACACCGGGTGTGGAGAGATAATACTGTAAGGGGTCTGACATCTGAAGGGACGAACCCTGTAGAAGTATGATTATGGGATGTGCTCCTGCAGCTCCAGTGGTACCTTCTGAAAAATGTATAATGTCACCTGCTGTGAAGGTCGGGAGTGCTGATGACACTTAGCATCTTGCAGGAACTGACCTATTGTCACCCATTACTTTTTTTTTTTTTTTTCTGCTTTCCATTACCTTGCAGATAAGTTATGTCTGTGTCTTATTTAGTGCAGCTCTGAAGAAAATCTCTCCCTCCTCTGCCTTTCTAATTGCCTGAACCTTGGAGTTCAGTTAAGTAGCCCCAGCATTTTTGATGATCCCCACAGCTAAGCAGTTGGAAGGGGCAGGTGAGCTTTGTATCCTGTCACCCTCCCATGATGACCAGGTTGACTGCGTGGGCAAAAGGAGGGAAATAACCTACACCTCTTCAATCAGAGAAATAATATACATATCCCTAAATAAAGGTTGGAAGCAAGGCATCAGATCTTGGGTTAGAACAAATTTGTGACATTTGCTTGATACCTAGATCTGAGACTTGCATCCTTACTACAGTTGTTAGATGAAAGACAGAACAGCAGGTTGATGGGCTGATGTGGTATTCTGCACCACAGGGCTCATCTCCTCACCAGCAACCACAGGAGAACGAGAGAGCCAGGAAAAATGACAAAATGGTAAGGCAGTGATACAAGGTCAGCCTAGACACAGGAAAGAAAACAGAATAAAATCAACAAATAGATGTAGTGGTCACTTCTTGAGCTGTATCTGAAGGTTTGCTTTTGAGCTATACTGCAAATTATCTGAAAAGCTCTTTTCTTTCTTTTTATTTTCTTGGTTATGTGTGTCAGAGACTGAAGAAATGTATGCAAGAAAGTAAGAAGGAAAATTAATGTAATCAGTCATGAAATGGAAATGAAGATTTATAAGAGAATCACATGAGAATCTGCCAATAATGCTTACAATCACTTTGATTTATAAAAAAATAATTCTGGCATTGGTGTATATTTTATTGCTCTTGAAATATTTTGAAATATTTTTTTTTCTTTTTTTATTAAAAAAAACCCTGCAAGAACTCAAACCATTTGCAGTCTGGATTCTTTCCTCCACAATAAAAATGGCTGAAATTTTTTTCTGTGTAGAAAAACCCAAATCATCATACTGTACCATCTGTCTGCTGCATCTCCAGGACTCTCTCCACTTCAGACAGACCTCCTCTTCCTGCCAAACTTGTGAGACCTCATCTTCTCCACCAACCTGTCCATGCCTGGGTAGGAGGTACCATTATTTTGTACTGCTGCTTTGCACCAAAATTGAACCTCAGTTTCATCTGCCAGGTGGGAAGAAAGAAGTTTAAATATACAGCGTCTGCAGTCGCTCAATAGGTACATTTAGTGCTTAGCAGCTTAAATATCTCCACAAGGAGTTTCATTCTGGGTACTTATCTGTCAGTGACCCAAATGGACTAGAGAGGAGGGATTTGGGCATGGAGGAGGTCAGGGTGGGGAAGTTATAGTACTTGTGTCAGGAGGTGATCAGAAAGCTGATGCTGTGCACTTTCCTGCTCCTCAGTGAACTGATTCACTTTGAATGGTTCATTTATTTATGTGACCATCTAGGGGGAAAAAGTCTTTAATTGCAGGCTCCATAATGTGTTCTTCACATTAAATTCCAAAGTGCTGATTTCAGTTGATTCTGTTTAGAGGTCCATATAGTTTCGTTGGTGAGCTGTGCTCATTCTTTAACTCTCTTGGTTTTGGTGACATTATATTCTTTATAACAATATAAATCACCTTTGGAAGGCAGCTAAATATTATGAACTCCTCTGTACAGAGTAATGTTACCGTAATGTAAATTTGCCCCAGTACAATCTAGGTAGGGACAAAGTATAACTAAATATAGGAATGAGAAGTGAATTCTGTATTTTGGAGTACCAATCACCTTCTTAAGTCCTATTGCTCATGGAGGAAGATCCATATTTTGGCAAAGGTAGATATATTTCCCTCTCTTTCTGCAGCCAGACTTGGACGCAGCATGCAAGACTTGTTTCTCAGAGGTGATCTGTGATTAGTTGCTTTGAAATTCCTCCCATGAGAGCTTGAATATCCAGGAACTTTGCAGTGCTGTTTCCTCATCTCTCTTCCCATCCTTCAGCAAGTTGGTTTTTTGGCCCCCAAAGACATTATCTTTCCATGTGTTAACACTGCTCTTGTAGCTGTTCTTACAGTAACCAGGAACAACTGTGCAAAAAGGCCATCCAAATGCTTACTGCCTTTTGCTGCAGCCAGAGATCAGTCTCCAGAGTGCAGAGACCTCCATGAGGTCTGAAAAGCAAAGATCAGTCTTGGAAGGTCAGCTTTTCCCAATGTTAGAGATAAGTTCTTCAGGAAACAAAGGCCTGCCAAGGATTGTTCTGACACAAGGGTGTTTATTAACGAGCAAACTTGCTTGCATCTCTTTTCCAGAAAAGCAAATGTTGTATATGACACATGACCCATCTTCTAGGTTGTGAACTACACTTAAGCCTCTTTCAGAGTTGCTAAACTCAAGGGTGACAGAGAAAAAAACAGTAAGGTGATCTTGCCATGCAGCTCAAGATTTTAAAAGCATAATAACTGTACTTTTTAGATAGTCAGAACTTAGTGAACCATTGAAAGTGACCCAGTTCATTGAGCGGAGCTGAACAGATGGAATTCCAGCCTCGCCGTGCTTGGGTGATTCTCTGAACAATACAAAATCTTCCTTCAAAGCCGTCTCCACCAAGCTTCCGGCCTCACGCACGTAACATTTGGGGATGTTCTGGTCGCTTCTCAGTTCAGGTCACCATGTTTTGGGGTAGAGTAGGTGACAGACTCTTAGCATTGGGCTATTGCTTGGGTTTTTCCATTAGGGCTTTTAAAACTTCTGCCGTTTTGTTTCAGACTTTTTGAAAAAAAAAAGAATCCTATAGTATGGTGGGTTTTTGTTGGAAAATGTCTCACCAGGCTGTAGCCCCTGAAATGCAATGGCTACTTTTTCTTTTTTCATTTGAATTGCCTATCACTGAATGCTGACAAAATATATTTACTGCATTTTTGTGATTTACAGCAAGCCCCTTGCTCAGCAACTCTGAGGGACATGGTGGCCCTGTGGCTGCCAGACAGAAACCACCAGCTCCACCTGTAAGCTGCCTGCTACACCAGGGAGATGAGAGGGAAGATAAAGTAATTATGGGGAAAGTAAGAATAAAAATGGACAGAAAGCTGCCATCACTTCCTATGGGACAAGAGCAGAGAAAGATGATGGATGGAAGGCTTTGGGTAAGGTATTGATTTGCTAAATCAGAGCTGAGAGTGGCAGAGACCTCCTCTTGGAGCTGTAGTATTGCAAGTTCTCCTAAGAGCAAACTGTCCAGGGCCTGATGCTCATGGACTGACAGCAAGAAGCAAGCTTGGGTGAGGCAGGCTTCAAGCTAAGTGCAGGAAGGTGTGCACAGAAATACTGTAGGGCTTTAATCTTCCCACATGCCTGAATACCTTAAAAAACTGGCTCTATTTCAGATTCATTTTGAAGTGCCTGTAGCAAGCTCTACGCTTCTCTTGGTTAGAAAAGTTTTAGGGTCTCAGTGTTTGTTTATTTTATGGTAAACTGGGAGTTTATTGATTAGATATGGCTTGGGAAGAGAAGGACCTGTACTAGTACATCAAAGGGTGACTATGAAAAAACAGTGTGCTGAAGCCATGCAACCCGGAATGAATGTATCAGATCAGATAATTGTGGCACAGATAGGGCACTACTCATCCACGGTGCAAGGCAAAGGTATCATCTGAAAAAGTGAGGTGATTAAAACCCAAAAAAGGAGCATGGTCTGGGCAGGTACAGAGAAGGGCCAGGAGGCTGGTCAGGGAAATGATGATCCTTTTGTATGTGAGAACAGAAGGTATTAATCTGTGTAAAAACCAAAGGCTCTGAGGAGATATTTTCCCTCTGGCTGTGTGCATCCACAAGGCAAGAAAAAAGATAAACATGGGGATAGAGAAGAGCTCTTTAATCTAAAGGACAGTGTAGGCAGAAGCACATATGGCTATAGGTTGGTTAGGAGGGTTTCTAGCCAGCTAGAAGGTCGCTCTGAACCACGGAAGAAAGCTTACTGCCTTCCTGCTAAACTGGGGCAAGCAAGACCAAGTAGACCTCAGTGGGTATATCTGGCATGGCTTCACATGAGGAGGGGGTCCCTGACCCAGGAGACCTTCCACTCCAGTCCTTCAATAAAGATGCCTGCACCTGTAGCTAGTACTTGGTATTTCTCCTAGTGGAGACATCTAAAGAAAGAGACAAAATCCTCCCTCTTTTCCAGGTTGGTGTGACGACCCACTTGAGAGGCGATGCAGACCAGGCTTTGTCACCACCTTTGCTATAGCCGTTCAGCAGAAGAAAGGCTGTTACTCAAATGCTTTTCACCTGCACTTTGTTCGCTGACTTTTCTTTAAGAACAGGTCCCTGAAGTCTGCCTATGTGGTAATGGGAGACAGTAGAGGTACCTGTAATCTAATTAACCCCAGTACCAATAACAGCTGCTAATAACCTTAACTAGTTCCTTGGCATGTGGGCAAGTTCCTGTCTTCCTGGAAAGGTTTTAATCAACTTGTGCAAGTCTCTCCTTCTCCTGTTTCACCTCGTGTGTACAATAGTTAGGTTACAGATAGTTCTACTGCATGCAAATGGCTGCAGCCACATCTGCAATGGCACTGTTCATCACACAGCCTTGGTCAGCAGCCCCTCCTCGGACAGGCACCCAGTGCTGAGTCATGAGCACATCTGCTCTTTTTTGGGGAGTTGGCAGAGATACCTGCTCTATTACCTCCTGGCTGAACCAAGAAGGGAAATTAAATGCAATGAACTTATTGATCATCAAAAATAGTAACTCACAGGAGAGGAGTTCTCCTCTGGTAGCTGTCAGCTCAGACTATAAAACACTGGGAGGATGCTCCAGTGGCTGGGTGAGGTTTATATCCATCCCCTGAACTCACCAAGTACTCCTGTTTGTGGTACTCTGGGATTTATAAATGCTAGGAGAGCTACACCGTAGCCCTGTGGCAGGTAAGGATCATGCAGGTTTGTTACCGTCCACTGCTCCATGGCAAAGCTGAGGGTAACATGGCCAGACAGGATGCTAGGGTAACCTGACTCCTGCCTCACGGCCCCCTTTTCTGTCCTGTCTGAACTGTGACAACAGGCTATCCTGGCTACGCTGCTCCATGCAGCCCCTGAACCTTGCAGCAGGCACCCTAAAGTCTGGGGGGCAGCTGATGGCACAGCCAGGGTTCAACTTGCCGGCTCGTAACCCCTTGGATGTGCTTTCCTCGCCAGACAGAGGGCAGGGGAGGCGTTGCCGACCGCCCCTGTCCAGAGTGCCCTTCCTTCTTAGTAGGCTGCAAATTCTCTTCTGGAGGCAAATAATCTTTGCTAAGTCTCTGCCCCAGCCACAGTGGCATCCATTTAACCGATAGAGAGATGCAAAAAGCAATCATCTTGTTTGATCCAGCGGGAAGCTGGACAAGGAGAAACTATCCCCAGTATATTAATGCCTGGCATGAGCCTAGTAAGTGTTATAATTAGGTGGCATTAATTAGTGCTGGAAAAGACTGTCATGTTTTATACCAAGCCTTTGGTTAAAAGATAGGAGCAGAATACTTTTCTTGAAAAAATTCCATGTATATTTTCTTGTTTTACTAGTAGGGATTTTTAATCAGTTGAATGAACTTGTATGTACTAGTTAACTTTGCTGGAGTTTAGTGGTTGTATTTAAAGCAGATTTTATCCTAGAATGATATTAATTTGATAGGATCCCTGATCTGTAAAACCATTGGTTATCTTGGTCTCTCCTGATAAGAAAAAAAAAGTGCCGAGGGTTTCCAGTTGGTGAGCACATTTGGGCAGAATCTTTCACACGTCACAAATTGCAGATGGGAGGCAGTGATCTCGAACATGCAGTCACATTGCGTGACCATCTGACACCTTCCATTTAGAAAAATAATACTTTCCTCACAGCATACGCTCCCTGCTGCAACCAGCACCAAAAATTATGCCTGGGAGAGCTGTTCCTCCTAGACTAAGGTCTTAAATATTTCTTAGGCTGCTTTTAAAAGATTCATGCAGCAGCACCACCTCACTCACATCCTGCTAAACCAGAGAAAATACTGAAATTCTTCCCCAGACAGTGTTAATCACAAAATAGCTGAAAAGAACAAAAGGGGGAAAAAGACAGCAGGAAATATATATATATACTCACACTAGCAAGATGAACAATGGAAGGCTCTTGTTGTATGTGTAATTCAAACATACCCATGTAAAACACCGCAAGGAGTTATTTCCTATCGCTACCAGTTTCTCAGCTGCATAAAATCCCACAACTGTGGGGAAGTTCAGCTTTCAAGCGCCCTGGTTTTGTGCATAATTCCTTTTGACAATGTGGTGTACTGACGCTCATTCATTTGAAATAGCAATGACCATTTCAGGGTGTCCTTTGCTATATATTGAGGTGTCAGTAGTGATAAAAAAAAATCTTTACTGTTTAAGGACAAAGCCATGTGAATTTAAAGGCTGACATCTCGCACTAGCCTATTGTGTCCTCTTTGTTACTATGTCCCAGTAAATACCAAGAATAAAAATTAACCAACACTCATTCTTTCTACCCCAATTACAAGATTGACTAGGAACACATTTTTTTAACCCATGATATTATCAGCAGTAGGGTGGTGTGACCTGAAACAGGAGGCAGCTCCTGCTGTCCTACCTGACCTTACCAAGTGTAGCTATCTTAAAGACTGGGCCATGTTTTCCCATTTGTCAGCCGAGCAGATGTGCCCCAGCAGCCACGTCAGGCAAGCACTTAATTTCTGCAGAGTGCCTTCCTCCCCACATCACACCGTCACCATTTCAGGTCTGCCATCCCGTGTCTCTTTTCAGTCTCTGTGTGCCCGAGTGCCATTGATATATCTGTGAAAAAGAGGTGCCCGTGGGTGTGGGTGTCTTCCTAGGGAATGGGGCACTGATTGGTTGTTGTACCGGTGAAATTTAGCAAATTGATGGTAGGGCAAACATATCTCCCCACTTTATACAGATGCATGACCCTCTGGCTGCCGTGGGTGTGACATGAGCCATGGCACAGCTCTGCAAGAGTCTTTCACACCCACCCCGGAGGGCTAAGTGAGGCCCCAGGGCACTCTCTTCCCGACCCCCTAGCAGGGACTCCTCCAGCCTCCGGGAGCTTTAATGACAGTTTTGTCTCGCTGCAGATTTCTGGCCGTCAGGGCTGGCCTGAGCCCACCAAGCAGTGTTACAAACACCCATCATGCAGAAATAGCAATTAGTGTCTGCCACCATGGGCCAAGTTTGAACTCACAGACCAGAGAGGAAAGGCTCTATCTTGTCTCCTGTCTTCTGGCACAGCCTTTCAATGCCCCAAGCCCTGAACCGGCTCTTTGAGTGATGAACTTCTCCAAGCTCTATCTTGTACTTTCCAGCCCAGACCTCTGCAGACCTCCTTCCCACAGCATCCTCTCCTGTGAGGTCCCCCTTGCTAAGTGGGTGAGATGCTGCAGCTGTGTGAAGACTTTGTGCTGCTTTCACAAGACAATCGTGACATCTGGGCGCGGTGTTACCCCCTGCCTTGCTCCTGGCTGAGCTCACAGGACGGTGAGCACCCTCCCTGGCAAAGCGATGTGTGCTGCACCTCTAGTGCTGAGGTTACATATGGTGTGTAGGTGGTATGTCTGCACCAGGACCTACAGGCTAGGGGAGCACTATGCATCAAAGCTGGGAGGACAGGGAAGCACTGTTTCGGGGCAGAGGGCCAAGGTCAAAGTGAGGGAGATGTGCAGCTGCTTAACTACTCCTCTAGCCCTGCTGTGGACATGCACACTACCGTGGCTGGTGCCAGTGTCTCTCTGTGCATCCTCACAGGTGGGTCTCACCCATGTGGTGTCTGGTGAGACAGAGGCCCCTTCTGCCAACAGCCGTGCTATATATGCTGCTTCTTCCTAGCCCTACAATTAGCTCCTCCATCTACCTACAGGACTGCCTCGTCCAGCCTTCTCGTAGGGCACGGATTGCAGTTTTAGGGTGCTGCAGGACTGATCAAAGGGTCCGCTTTGTGCACCAAGACAAAATTTCTCCCCTTGGAGCCAAAAGTGTCAGATCCTGATGTATCTCCCTCCTGGGACTATTTAAGCAGAATATGGACTTCAACGTTTTGTTTTAACAGTTTATAGGCACCTATTTAGATCACCACATCCTGTGACTGTTGCCTAGTGAGGATTACAGGCCTCAGGTTTAGTTCCCAAAAGCAAAGATCAAGTGGTGGTCCTAATGCTTGTCAGAAGAAAAAAAAAGACCTAATGATTTCCCAGAATGAGCCCTCCTTCCCTGCTGTGGTACCACCTGCAGGGAGGAGCCTGGGGCACTCAGAATGAGAGCCAAGTCCTCTCTGTGGCTCCGGACAGCCCATGTTATTTTGGGGCAGATGGTTGGACACCCAAACGCCAGACTTTCCCCCCTTGAATCCCACTTTTCTGATCTGTTAGCTTAAAAGTTGTGACCTGCTGCTCACATCTCATCCTTGCGCCTGCCAGGAGTCATCGCTGTGTCTGGATCAGTAAGGCTGAGCCAACTGGTGAACTTGTCTCATTATCTCCTTGCTGAAAACTTACAAGCGTTACTTATTCTTGGATACTTGTAGTATTTATGCTTTTCCTACCCAGAAGATTAGCTCAGGCATAGCAGAGCTCAGAACACAAACCCATCTTTTGGCATTAACTTAGCCTGGGCTGGCTGTCATTTTACAGTAGTTGCACAAAAAGAGTAACTAGCAGCAGCACTTACAAATCATAGATTATATTGTATTGGTTTAGCTCATATTGTTTGCTTTAAATTTATATTGTGCTTTAAATGCCAGCCATTAAAATTATTAGGGCAAGGTTTGCCCTCAGTTTACAGTCCCTCTTCCCAGCAGCTCGTAAGAGAAGCTGCTGGGCAGTGGTCCTCATCCCTCTTCAGTTGTGCAATAGAAGTTAGAGAGGGTGTCCAGAGAGTCATGACACAGCCTGGAGCTGTTTCACTTCCATACAAGATTTCCATTTGGAAATCCAGGTACAGAACCAGTCAAAGTGCATTAGAAAGCTGCATTTCATTTGCCCCACCTATTCACCCCACCCTGAGACCCACCCTAAATCCCTGACATCTGTCTGGGTGCACTGATGCAAAAGAGATTAAGGGACTGAAAAGCCCCACCTTGTCTTTGGCCATAGGTTTTTCTGAGTTGCCATCTAAGCCTAAGGAAGACCATTCCTTTTTCTAGGAGATTATTAATGTATTCTTTTTTACTGTTATTATCCTCTCTCATGTGTTGCTTTGCATTGTTCTAGTCTGTCCTCACATTTCCTGTAAAACATAGTTCTTAAATAGCTTCAGCCGTGCATACAGAACTTTCTGTGGATGTTCTTAATCTGTGAAAACAAGATCTGTAGCAGAGAAACTAATGCAGCCCTAAGCACAGAGATGCCAGTGACACTTCTTCAGGGCCTTTAAACTGGTGGATATGATCTTATTTTGGCTTGTGACAAATCCCAGTGATGAAATGTCAGCAGTGTTTACACAGAAGTCTTCCTATCAGAGACAGTGCAAAATTAACCCTTTCTAGCACTGCTGTCAAGACAGAACAGAGCCGTTGTGTTCTTCTGCAAGGATCAAGCTGGCAGACAAGAAGGAAATGGTTGTGGAAGTATTGCCAAACACCAATCTGGAGGGCAGAGACCCTGTGAAGCTGACCACACTCTGTGTGACAAACTGAACAAGATGTGACTTGCTTGAGAGTTGTCCTGGGCAGAGTTTTCCAGACATACCTGGTGAGGGCAACATCAGAATTTGTCCACAGTTCCTCAGTGGAAGTTTGAACCAAAATCACAGCTATCTTCCAGGCACAGTTTGCCACTACATACGCCATGTCCACATCTCTCAGCTTCTGTAGGATAGTTTAGGTGTGAGACAAAGCTGGACAAAGTTTCAGTGGGAAACTTGAAATATATTTTGCCATGTAAACCCCTGACTGTGCATTAACAGCACACATGGCGGTCTAGGGACATAAAGGCAGACACAGCCCACCTCAAGGAGCAGGCAGCGGAAGAGAAGCTAACAGGATCCTTCTGTCAAAGATCCTGACTTTGTTGAGCATTAGGTCTACAGTGTATATTATATCACTACAATGACTGAAAAAGTCCATGAAAGAAGCAGAGGATCTGCAAGAGCAGGGAGTGGGTAGCCAGAGCTGAGCCAGGCGGCAGGTGGCAAGATGGGAGGAATACACGAGTGGTAGAAAAGCACTAACACTTCCCTCAGTAAGAAGCACATCAAAACGGCCTAGGAGAAAATGGGACCTGGAGATCCAGTTGCAAGAGAGCAGCCAGTGGAGGTGTCTAAGTGAGGAGAGCTGAAGGCGTCTCTGCAGGGGGAAAGCCGCAGGTGACAGGTACAGTGGTGTCCCACGTGAGGTTAAGGTAAAGAGGGAAGCAGGAGAGGGAAAAAGGAAAATGTTTTGTGCAGACATGATGCAGAGGAGAACTTTTTGTAACTGCAACATTAGAAAAAACAGGAGGAAAGAAGAGGATTTTAAGAGGGTCAGAGAGGGTGAAAGAGTGGAACTGGTCCCCGCGTGGGCCTGGGAGAGCAGAGAGAGGACAGCCCAGGCTGGTACGGTGGGGAAGCACAAGGAGACAGCAGCAGCCCAGCCACGAAAAACACTGTTGTCTCGTGCCTCTTGCTGGAGATGGAGATGGAGCTCTGGCAACAGCTTTGGCTGGAAACTGTGCTGGAAAATCACAGAGCCTCTCCCGCACTGCAGCAGGAGCAGTTTGTGAACTGTGTCACCCTGAGGTCAGGAGATAAAGGGAGCAGGGGATGCCTTGCACAAAACAGGCAAACTCTGGGAGGCAGGAAGCCTTGTGCAAACCTGACGTTTTACTGTTGCTAACTAAAATAGCTGTAAGGTTGAATTGTAGGAATAGGCCAGCTTTGAGCTTATGTGGCAACACACATATAGGTTTATAGGCTTTGCTGCTTTCTTGTAGGCTTTTTGGGGGGCAAAGGGGAGTGCTAGCTGTGCCAGCGAAGCTGTGGTGTTCCCTGCACTGGTGAGGGAGGAAAGTGTTAACAAGGAAAATATTACTTAGTCAGAACTATTATCCTGGCTCTTTCAGAGACTTTTTACAGCATCACCATCTTTCTTCTTCCAGATATGCTGAGCGATTCTAGATCCTGTGAAAGTTTAAGGTAGGTACAGACATTTAGCTGCTCTGAAAAGTATTCAGAATCATCCTCCCTGTGTGAGCTCTGTCCTTAAATGCTGTATGGACACAACTGCCCTGTGCCTCAACTCTAAAATGCAAGCTCAATTAACATAACCACCAAAGGCCGTTACGGCCTCTGTGTCTCAGCTCATGCTTTGGCAAAATGCAGGTACCTTTTACACACAGACAAGTATGACAAGGCATAAAGCTTCATACCTAACGCCAGACACGCCAAAAAGCCAAAACACAGTGAGAAGAAAGAGAAAGATAGGAACGGGAGGGCTGGCAAAAAAAAAAAAAAAAAAAAAAAGGGTGAGAAAAGCAGAATGAGTATATTGGAAAAAGAAATTGCCTGTGTGGGGGCGGAAGAGAGGCACACATGAGGGGCAATCTGGTGCCGACAGGATCTTGTTGAAATGTCCCATATGCTTTGCCCTCCCCTGCAGCAGTGGCTCTTCCAGGGAGCAGGCGCTGCAGGGGCTGAAGCCTGCCGCCGGCCGGCAGGGCAGGAGCTGCGGGGCCGGCCGCAGAGCCCGGCTGTGCCTGCCGGCTGCCGCGCAAACGGTGCTTTTCCGAGTGGGGTGAGAGTCAGGAGGCAGCTCACTCTCTGGGCTTCGCTGAATTGTGTGGTTGCGTATCAAAAACGTTCAACAAATCCAGGCAGTGCTCTTTGTGCTCTATGATGTCACCGGAAAAAATAGATGGAAAGGTGTTATACTGGGGACAGAAGGGGTCTGGATGTTCCCTTCCCGACACGCTTTTCCTCTTTTAGGGCTTTGCTTTAGGTTTCAAATGCCCTTTATAGAGAGAATCTGCAGTCCTGTTCCTGAGGCTTTTGGGTATCCAAACTCCTCTCTCCTTGCTTTTTGGTCACTGGTTGTGCTCCTCAGAGGCCATTTCGTCATGTTGTAAGGTAAGACAAGGCTGTGACCCAGATTCTGGTCTCTTGGGTGCTGTGGCTCAGCTGCATATACTAATGTTGCTTGGGGTTTCACTGTTTCCACCCTTCCTACTGTTCTTGTAAATTTGATTTCCCACTGCAACACATAAAGAGCAACAATACACGCTCCGAGGCATCGTCTCTCACCTCTTTGTCCTCAGCCATGAGAAAAAGTCTCTTTTAAAAACACCTTGCTTGTATTCATTCGGCTTCTGCTCTTTTTCATATTATTTAATATTTTCGTTGCATTTTTTCTGGGATTCTTTCCCCAAGACCTTAGATAAACCACAGAACACTAAACAGAGCTGCAGTTGCTTCCCGGGACAATAAAAGCTAAGGGTCAAATGAAGAGGAAAACATCACTTCAAGGTAGGCCTATAAAATCTTGTGCATTTCAGGGGCAGTGCGGGAGTCTGCAGCACAAGTGTCTGACTAACAGCTGGTTGCCATGTCCTACAAACACTTTTCCTGCTGCAAGTACATTGGAAGGCATTTTTAAGGCCAGTGCCAGCTAAGGAGAGTCAGCCCAACAGGCAGCACCAAAGGATCACGGGAATCTTGAATGCAGAATAATTCCCAGAGGAGCCTTTTGTATTTCACATGCCACAGTATTCTTCAGAATTTCACAGAGCTTTACACCAAATAACAATACGTCATGTATCTGTGTTATTCTGTATTTTTCACTGGTTCCTTACAGGGCCCTCTCTGTCCCTCTCCACTTGTTTACTCAAGGGCAAGCAACTGGAATTACATATCCCTTGTGCTCGTCAATCGAGAGAACAAATTATTGTCTGCAAATCTTTCTGGTTACCTACAGAGCAGGGAGAGCAAAACAAGCATAGATCCAGGCATGGCTTGAGAAGAGAATCCCCCTAGTCGTGGCCAACTTATTTGTTGTCATGAGAGACAATAATAATGCTAAAGATGAAACAGACAACACAGTGATGACAACTTTGTTCCTTAGAAAGGTATAAAGGATTTTAAAAGGTTCTAAAATATTTTCCAAAGAGATTACTTTGCCCATGACAGAAATGTGGCAATTGCTGTGGTAGGACACCACAGCTGGGGAGTAATAGCTCACCGCTTCATTCTACTGTCTGGAAGGGACATATGAACATCTGATCCCATTTCACCAAGTCATCTTCCATACAAAGCTTGTGTCTATGTGCTGTTTCTTTCTTAACATTCTTCTTCTGAATGTGCGCATCGCATCTGCCCCACACTAATATTTTTTAAAGGCTTTAAGGTTTCTGCCCGACATCTTCTCTGCATGAAGTCCCTTTCTTCAGACAACTCCAGAATACTTTGCAAATATTTTTATTGTAATTCCGGTGGCCACAGCATAGGGAGCATTCAGAAGGACACAGCTCACTGGACTGGAGTGATGGGGAGGGTGGAATTCAGCCCCCTGCACGCTTCACCAGGCTGTGCCCTGCCAAGCTTTCTTCTGCCTTGCCTCCTTGGAGCTGCCCTGCGCTTATGAGTTAAAAGAAAACTGCAGCCATATTACAGAGGCCAGCAGCATGAAAGTACAGTGCGAGAAGCACTTGTCACCATGAATAAACAGTGAAATGCATTTTTTTTGAAGTTGCTAATTCCACTTGGCATTTCTGAGCCCAGCATTGGAAACATCCATCTTGTTAAAAACTGATGTCATTTGTGACACTAGTAGTATTAGAAGAGACTGCAAACAAGTTTTCAACCTGCTTTAATAATGATTTAACAACCAGGAAAGTAATCAATATTTTAGGGATAAATTTTCCACTGTGCCTTTAGCAGACTCCATTTCTGCCCATGCAGAACCATGTGTACAGATCTGCAGGTGAAAATACCTGAGTGCACGTGTCAAAAATGTACATGTGAAATATTACCCATGCAACACTTACTGCCCAACACTGAGTTTATATTGTGAATTTGTAAAGTGAATTAAAAATCCCTTTGTCTTTCCCCAGTCTCTGATAAAACCAATTCCATCTATCTCTCCGATGAATCTATAAAATAAGTCTTTATACCTGTTTTCTCTTACATATTTTTGTGCTTAAAAACAACAAAAAAAGCTAGGGAGTTTTTGATATAGCGCAATATCTAGCACAAGGCACCATAATGTCATTTACTGATAGAATTGGATGACATTTGGATTTCACATCCTGGTCACAAAATGAGATTATGGCATTCTAAACTGCTTGGGTAATTGATGTGCAGATGCTTTTTAAAAAAGTGGATAATCCAAACTGATTGGTTTACAAAGGAAAAAAAAGGGAAAGGAGCTCAAGTTTCTTCCTTTTTTAATGCTGATTCATTCCATAGCTATGTGACTGAAAGCAGAAGCCTTTCAAATGGCTTTGGGGGTTTGTTTGTTTGTTTTTGCTGAGTGAATTGTTCTTATGCAATTTCACTCTTACATAAGAAATATTCTTATAAGATTATTTAATCATTGGCAAAGTTCCTGAAAAGGTAAGTGTGGAATCTATGTCCTCCCTTCTTGGGAGACATAGACTAATATTTTCTGAAGTAAGTAGTGATTAGATTAGTTAGTGTCTTAAATTAGCCTTTTTTTTTTTTACTGAATAGTGCTCTGAACTTTCCAAACCTGAGTCACTCAAAATCACTACTCCCCTCAAAAGTCTTGGTCCTGCAGTAAAATTCTGTGTATGACCACATTTCCCTAAGGGTCTTTTTAATGTATCACCAAGCTAGATGACTTTAGGCTCCAAAATACTCACGTTGTTATTGATAGTAAGTCATACTAAAGCTAATAGTAGCATAATGAACTTTTGTTGGTTTATGAGACGCTTAAAAAAAAAGATTATTTTAGATAGTCTTTTAGATAATTAGAAAATAATTAGACAAAGTATATCTGAAGTGTCAATTTCTGAGGGCCTCACTCCATGTATGTTCAATTCATTAAGTCACATTCTCACTTGGAAGTTAATGGGAGTCTCTTTACCTATAGCACTGTAAGATTTGACCCAAGGTTTTGGACACCACAATATTGATGAATAATTTTGCCAGCTTTTTTCTCACAATTAAAATCTTTGTGGGTATTTGGCCAGCCAATGTCTCGTGGTGGTAATGTTAAAAATCTCGTTTATGTCTAGCAAGACTAATAGCTACACTTTCATTTTAGAGCACATGTGAGAAAAACACACCTTCGGAAACTGATGCTTAGCTCACCTGGAGCTGGATTAGTGACTATTATTAGGGGCAAGGCAATTGGATTATACCACGCGGGAGCTGCTCTGAACTTTAGCTCAAAACTTGATGTCACATACAATAAAGTGTAAAAAGAACCAAATGACCGCATGGACAGCTTTACGACGGGGAGGCTGGGAAGGCAGGGAGGGGATAGCAGAGCTGCTGGGGAGCTGCTGGAGTCTCCACCTTGGGACGCTGGGCAGAAAGCCTGGCCCAGACCGCAAGCCACAGGTGGGCACTGCTGGGCCAGGCGTGGTGGAAAGCTCCAGATGTGCGCTCAGGGTTGGCACTGTGCCCTTCTCTGTCACTGCGTGGTGCTCAGCTTTGTGGGGAGGTTAGGTGGGAGGAGAAGGGGCCCCTCACCTATGGGACAGACGTTGAGTTGAGCAGCATTTGCTAGCAAGCGGCAGAAATGAATGGGGAGGTGGTGACCAGCTGTGGATAGAGCACAGCGCAAAAAGGATTCAGACTGCAAATGACAAGAAGTGAAAATGGGGAAACCCCGACACAGGGATTTTGCTTAAATAATGTGCTATGGTAAAAGCTAGCTCAGGTGGGGGATCTGAGATGGAAGTTGACAGTAGGAGTCCCAGAAAGCGAAATGTTTCCTTTCCTCTAGTCTTTCCTCTAAATTTATCTCAGATTTCATTTGAAACAGGCACTGTATGGAAAGGAATATCCTTTTTCTGACTACCTATTCTCCAACTTTCACTAATTCTCAGAAAACAACAGATATGACCCTACTGGTCATTCAAGACATTATTGACTTGGATCATTTGTGTGCCCATATATATGTGTGCATGTGGGTGAGCAGGTATGTGAGAGAGTCTGTACTCCCAGTCCCAAGTACAAAGCACCAGCCTGGTATTTCTAACCTAACTTAAATTTGGAAATCTGTGAAGTAGAGAAAATGTTTTCTTGTGTGTGGTGCAGAGACACCCTTTTGGGAAGTACAAAGGTTTAGGCAGGATGTCATGGCTATGAAGACAAATGTTTCAGTCATCCTTCTGAGCCTGTTTCCAGTTATTTAAGCGAGTGTCTACTCGTGTTCTTGCAAAGAAAAGCCTTCAAAATGTGAAGCAGGCAATGGCACTCGGTCCTGGCAGAGGGGCTGATGCAGCTGCTGGGAGGTGCAAATGGCACTGGTCCATGGTGCAGGGTACAGCATGGTGTCATTTTGTCCTACGACCCAGTCAGGCTCAGCAGCCAAGCAGGGGAGCCCCGTCCACAGTTGGATGGGAGATGAATTGGGAATCCTTGGTGTAGTGCAATGCTGAGGAAGGTCTAACTTCCCACTGAATGGGAGAGTGATGCCAAGAGTAGGGTGTTGTCCTGGTGAGCTATGCAAGCCACACACAAAAAGGGGATGAAAACAAGTCTTTGCTCTCCACACTGGGCTCAAGGGGCTGTCCAGCCAACCTAAAGTTGCAGTATGATGTTCCAGTCAGCTGGCGATTATGGAGACTTATTTGTCCCCCCAAGAGCTGTGGAAGTAGTTACACTGAAATTAATCTGGCCAGAACATGTATGAGAGCAGGTTTCCACTGGAATATATTACTTCCATGACGTGGCATTTTCCTACGAAATATGCCCCAAAGGTCTTCACTAGCTTTCCCACTCTTTTTTCTGGATGTGTGAATCCACAGCCTCCCAAAGATACCCATTTCCCCATGTTCCCTCAGTCCACTAGGCAAAACATCTGCAAAGCACTTTGCCAAATCAGAACTTTTCAAAAATTTCTCTTCTGTAAGAAACAAAACAACCCGATCCCACACCCCAGCAAGCACCCCAGTTTGGGAATTTCCATTTTTATTTGCAATAAGAAGCATTTTGAATACGTAAGCATCCCTGCATGATTCTATTGCCAAGTTGGAGGCGAATGAGGATATTTCAGATGTCACTATTCTTAATATCTCTATCATGTATGTGTCCTAGAAAGGAGGAGTGGGTATGAAGAGGAGTGTCATGTCACACAGATCTAGGGGTTCACTGAAGGGTGGAGAACACTGTGCAGAGGAGACAGTCACGGGACTATACAAACATAGACCATTAATCACAGGCTGTAAGGTTCATGAAGGGCTTCCTGTGGTCCGATTTTGTTGAAGGTGTGTTTGGCCTTTGAAAGCTTGAAAAGTACAGGAGCAAGGGGTGACAAATGGTTTAATGATTACAGGGTGGTACGCCACATCACATGTTCTTGGTCCTTAGCCTGACCCGACTCCTGACCTGTTATTTGACTGTAAATAAATTCTTTTACTGTTCCAGTCCAAATCCTGCTGTCTGCATCCAGGCAAAACAGTCACTACAATAAAATTCTGTCTTGCTCAATGTTTTATGCTAACCATAATAACAATGTTTCCTTCCTCTTGCCCACAGCAAGATCTTCTGGTACCACAGTCCCCTGAAGGACAAGGCTAAATGTGGCACGATTTGGCGACAGGCTGTGATCAAAATCAAATCTGAACACCAGTGTATAGCAGTAGTGACCCACTTTCACTCTTTATTTCCTCATCTGTGGTTCTCGAAAATCACTTGCCTCTAGCATTGTCACTTCTTTAACTCCCAGCCTAGAAGATCTGCTGTGCCAGAGCACCCCATGACTCAGAGAGATCCAAAAAGCCTGAGCTTAGCAGCATGCCTACTGAACTGAGACAAATAAGATGAGCAGGTCAGTCTGACGAGCTAATCAGAACTCTCCTCTAGGAAAGATTATGCTTCCAGGACATACTCCACATATTGCAGAAAGCATGTGGAATAGAGCCAAGGCAGAGATACCAACTCCAGCATAACCCATGTTCCCTCAGTCTTGCACATCCTCAAGGACAGTTTGTCTTTTGACCTAACGCTCAGAACCTTTATAAGTACAAAATCTCTCCCCTTCCCTTCCTTCTCAGTGGGGGAGTGTTTCTCATCCCATTACTTTCTCTGGCCCCAATACTGGGGATTCTGCAGCTACTGAAAAAATGTCTCTAAGTGCCCAAGACAGATTAGGTACAAGACAGACCCTCTGATATTCCTCACATCTCCATGTGAGCCCTTAAGGCCTGTATTTGTGACCCTAGTGAGTCTTGGAAGGTTACTTAGCTATGGTGATAGGACTGGAGTTATTACTTCAATTCTCTGTCTCAGGCAGGAAGAGCACATGCTGTGACAGAAGAGCTGTAGATGGTACCTACCGAGTCTACACAGCTTCATGAATGTCACTTCAAGTCCAGTAACACTGCTGAGAGAAACATCCTCCAGTCTGAAACTCATCATCCCTTTAATTTCTTTTTTTCTTAGACAACCTACAGCACATTTCTCAGTCTTGAAAGCACAACAGAAGATCTCTGTTGAAGGAGAAAATAAGCTGTTGATCTACATTTCCGTATTTTCTAATCTGAGCTCCTCTTACCTAGGCACCCATACCAACACTCACTGTTTATCAAAATATCAGAATATCAAGTATCAAAAATATAGCATATTGGCTAAATGCCACTCTGGGACTCACCCACCGTTCATACCTAGCAGTGGTCATATCCATTCCATGCGTGGTTTGGCCTTCCGTGGCTTTGGGAGAATGGCAGAAAACTGATGAACAGCAGCCCCCCTCTGCCATGGTGCATACTGATCCACATACGTCTGGCTAACAGATCGGTGAACCCTTTGGAAAAAAAAAAATCACACAGCCGTTCTAAGAAAAGGCATTAAATGAGGTGGCAAGATTTTGTTTTACTTTGCTTCCCTTATGTTTTGCTTAGAAGAGTTAGTGCTAAGTCTCCATTTCAGAATTTCAAAGGTTGATGTTTTGCTTTGGGTCACAAGTGAAGCAGCCTTTTTTAGTTCCATTCTTCTTTATAATTTTGCATTGGACAGGAATAGTAGACTTTGCAGATTGATACACACATGCTAAGGGAAGATCTGTAAGAAAAATAATGCCATTCTTATCTGCAATATGCCTTTTTAATAAGACTCACCCACCACTGTTCTTCAGTTGTTGTAGCACCAAATTCACATGCAGGTCTAAGGCTGAAAATAAATAAGCAGTGACTTGTGTGTGCGTGTGGTGTGTATAGTATAGCAGATACTGGGGCAGATCGTCAGCTGGTGTAAATCAGCCTAGGTCCATTGACTTTAATGGAAACTTGCCAACTTACCCCAGCTGAGAATCTGATTATTGTTTTGCAAGTTCTTGCATTAAAGATAAGCATTCACATTTTGTTCTGTTACACTGGTGTAAGTGGGAGTAACTTCACTGAAGTCTCCAGAGTCTTGCTAGATGTACCTTACCTGGAAAGCAGAATTCAGTTGGAAATCTTAATGAGAGTTAAAGCAGTTTTTACCTCTACTACATTTCAGCTCTTCCCTTTTCCTTAAAAAAAAAAAAAAAAAAAAAAAAAAAAAAGGAAGAAATATCAGGCTGTCATGGAAATTCTCAACTATATCTTTTTTCTCTGACTCTCATTTCCAGGCTTTGTGCAAATAGTTTATTTGATTTGACACCTACTGCACAAAAGGTTGCCCCTTCTGTTCTATCAAGGCTGGTATCAAGAAAAGACAGAGAAAAATCGCACAGCTGGTAATACAGAGAACCCAAAAATATACAAAGACGTACCAGAGGGAATAGTCATCAACATAAAGTGAACAAGCACCCAGACTATTGATTACATGCTGCTCACAGAACACTAGGCATTTCTGCCAACTTCTTTCCACTCTTACACTGAGCTGCAGACAGCATGTTGTACTTTGCATCATCAGTTTTGATGAATAATGCACTGATAAACACTGCAGCCAATATTCTGGAGGAGCTGAGAAGCCAGATGTCATCTGGACCTCCAATAGTTTTAACCCTGGGTCTCTGACAGACACTGAAATAAACACTAGACATGCACCGCAGAATGGGCGATGCCCAAATGCGAGGTTAGGTACAATATTAAGCTGGCAGGCATATGAAAAATGAAGGGGCATTGTAATCCTTCCACGAACAACTTCCAGAGGTGCTGAGATAGTGAGAAAGCAGCACCCCAGTGCAAGCTGCTCACTGGAAACACCTGCCAGGTGCAGCATCCCTGCGTGAGTAGGGGTGCCCAGACAAAAGAAATGCTGTTAGCTGTGTCGGCTCAGCCCTGCGAGCCGCTGCCCGGCTCCATTTTGAAGGGAGCGAGCAAAGGGCTCGGCGGACTCGACCCCCTGGGGAAGCGGGATCCCCGTTCGGAAGAGCGGATGCATTCTTCCCGCGGCTGTGGGCTGAATGTGTTAGGATGGCAATCAGCTGGGTATCTTAGTGATACACCAGAGCCTTTCTCCTCACGGGCAGCAATGCATAGCAAGGTTTCTCAAGCCCTTAAACCTCATTTGGTATTTATCTTACCTGTATCCTCACCAGTGAGACCTGGCTTTTTTTAAAATAAGGAACCTCTGGGCCCCCTTGGTCTACCCACTGATAAGGTCAGTGCTCAGGGGACCTCAAGGCCTGTGAAGGTTTCATTTCAGTGAGTCTCAGCAGCACCAGGTACCCTTTAAAATCTCACATGGTTTAGCAATATCATCACTGAGATTATGCAGTTTTGGAAGTAAGCTATTCAACCCACCCATCTCAATAATCCAAGATCACAGCATGCCACGTAAGAGTAAAAGTTACTTTTTTTAATAAATGAGGGAAAAGCTCTACCTTCCCCAGAATTACAGTGTAAAGGGCTCATTGCTAACTCAAAATTCTGTTTAAGGAAGATCTGCTTATATAAAAAGCCAAATTAGGCTCTCAAAGGCTGAGAGTATGCCTAAGCAATGGAAGAGTAGTTTCTCTCTGCTGGCACTGCAACACTGCTAGGGTCAGGAAGCCCCCTCATGGTTTGCTCACCAGGAGGAGGGTTGTATTATTTGAAGCATCCTAAATGTTCTGCTTTATTTTACCACCAGAATTTCCCAAGAAAAACTGCATGTAGAAAAGAATATATATGGCTTAAATATGGAGGGGGAGTGTTTTCCCTCTATTTACTTTCTCCACTTTCTTTTGCACCTGAGTAACCATTCTTGGCATAGTTGGCAAATGCTCTAAGGCATGCCCTACTCCCACATTGAGGGGAAATCCAAAAATAGGTAACATGCTCCTTATAATGCTATACCTTTTCCATCCAGCTTGTCAAATAACTGACAAATATGAAGCATGAATAAGGACCTCTTAAAGGTATGAAACAACCCAAGAAGAAAACTGGCATGCACCTGGGAAGTGGTTAAAACAAAGTAGTAGATCAGGAAACGCTTACATTGATAAGGGGTAAGCTGTAAAAAGGCAGAGGCAGTGACTATAGTGGAATTTCAATTATACTGACATTGATGGGCATAGCAGTAGTGGAGTCATTAAGGATGGATGCGTGTTTCTGAGTGCGGTACCAAACTGTTTTTTCGGTTTGAGGAGCAATCAACAAGACCAGGGGCTATTTTGGACTTAGTCCAAGGAAATGAAACTAGGTGAAATGAATAATATAGAAGATAATAAACCCTTAGGGCTAGGTTATAATATCATCAAATTGGAAACACTTCTGAAAATATTTGTGAATGGTTATAAAAGTACAATAATTTTGAGGACAGAACGAGTTGAAGAAAGTTGATTGGAATCAACTGTTTGTGGACAATAATGGAAAAGCATGCAGTATTTAAGAAATGGAGAGGCTGCTATTTCTATTCAGTTTATTAGAATCAAAGTCAAAATGATAGCAAAAACAAGCTAATGTGGCCTCAAAAAATGTAATAAAGGTATCAAAATGCTTTCCTTATTTAAAAGGCCAGGCATCCTTGAAAAATGGGAAGGTTTGGCAGTTTTAAAATGAATGAGAACAACATCGAGAGAATACCAACAATGAATAATATCCATTAAATATTTCAATCAAGACTGAAGCCAAGTTGCTCAAGTGTATGCATGCAATGTAAATGGTAAGAAAGAAGAAGAAGAAAAAAAAAAGAAAAGATGATAATGAAACATGGAGCACTCATTCGTATCTATTTCCACAAATAAAAGGACCAGTGCTCAGGCTTTCATTCAGAGCGCAGTTCCCCGTGGCTGCAGCAGAGTAAGAATATGAGGTAGGGCTATTCCGGGAGTGTACCCTTAAGGAAGCTGCTGGCAGCGGGACACCAGGATAACAACTTCCATGCGGAAGGGTCTGATCCTACTCTCGTGGTGCTGAAAACCACTTAGAAGTGGCTGCCTAAGAGTTGGTGCAGGGTCTACCGTGGCAACATGGTGGTTATTCTGACTTGCTGTGTCAACCTGGAAGATTCAAGAGGAAGAAGCACCTCTTGATCCATACAAATTACTCCAAGGGCACGGTCAAATGATCAGAAAGGTGGTTCAAGCACACGTATTTCATTTCACAGAGATGCAGTCGAGTACTCTGACCCTCCTGGGACGGCCGCAGCTTCCAGCTGAGGGGGGCAGTAACCTCTAGTAAGCTAACTCAATCCTTCCCCAGTTTACCTCTGTTTTCAGCTGCCATTTCTGAGCACACTCTCTGTAACTTCTCCAAAACGCCAGAGTTTGTCACAGCAGAGAGGTCTCTCTTCATTCTCCTCAACTAGCAATGTGAGGGCCACAGTCATGTGGCTAAATCTTACCCTGGGCAGGAACCCGAAGACATTGCCTAGTAAGAGTCTAAGCAGAGTGACGGACAGACGGCAGAAGCTTGTGAAAACAAGAGGCTGTGCAGTGGGTAAGGGGAATGTGCTGAGGGAGGTACTTTGTCCCTTCCTGGGGAGAAACAAGATGTCCTTGGTGAGAGCGTGCTGCAGTCAGCAGAGCGCCTGGCCAGGCAGAGATGGGGCTGGCCATGCCTGGCTGAGCAGCACTTCGTGCCCCCGTAGGGATGTGTTGTTCAGCTGGCAGCATCTCCTGCTGCTGTACAGAGCCCGTGACGGGGATTGCTGCTTCTCCCAGGGAAGGAGGTGCCAGAGCCTTCCTCCTTCTTTCGGCACAGCCACGTATTTCTCAGGCCACATCACCAGCCAGGCACGCCATGAAGTTGAACTCCAACCTTCTCCAGTATCCAGAAAGGATGGAATTACTTGTTTCAGTTCAACCTTGCAAAGTGGAAAGCTCAAGATGCCAGGTTGCTTTTTATAGCCCTGATTTCAAAGCAGGCCTCATAACTAGCACCCAAGCTCCATGACAACTCTTCTGATTTTCCAGCGTGCTTTAGCTGAGGACAAAATGGTGACTTTTCCTGTGCTGCAGTGATGACTCACAAACAGCCTCAGAATCCAGAAAAGGACCGATTTAAGTGGTTTTTTTCTTCAGCTACAATTTTTTTACTCCATTCTCACCAGGTACCTTCAGAACACAAGAGCGTTGATAACAGAAAAAGAGCTTTTGGCGAGATACCAGCTCTCACATGGGTGAATCTCCTTGTAAAATCCTGATACGATGTGCGGATGTATCCTGAAGACAGATGGTTTCTGGTTTTCATGATTTGAAGGACCTCTCATGGCTGAATCGCACAGTAAGCCCCATGCCCAGGTTTCCATGATGAAGGCCAAAGGCAAGAACAGACTGTGGAGGATCATGAATGGTTTCTGGACCATGCTGCAATGGTTCAGTGGGAATTAGGAACAATATTATGTTTGACAGAGTTTTACACAGATGTAAACGTGGTACAGGACAGAGAGGAATCTGGTACTTAACCCTCAGACTGGCAGAAATTGTGGCTTTGGCTTCAAAGATAAAGATGAAAAGCAGTTGATTTTGTCCAGTTACATGTTGCAGAAATGAACCCAGCCCTAATTAAGCTTAGCAAGTCCGCAAATTGTAATGGGGACCTTGCGGTTTTGTGTTGGGGTGTGAAAGGTGTCCAAATATGAGCAAGATCAATCCTTTGTGTGCCACCCTTCACCCATCAGTGAGACTCCTTGAGAGAGAGGATGGCCCTGAGTGAAACTGGAGTTTATTGCACGAATCCTCTCCCCTCAAACACTTTGGCACCTATCAAGCACTGAGCATCCCCCACCTCTCCCCACAGCCTCCTCTCCCCGCGGCTGCTGCACCACTGATTCACATGCCCCACCGGAGCTTGCAGGACCCCTGCTAGCCTTTATGGTAAGCTGGCCTGAGGAGATGGTTTACACTGTGCTCGCAAAACCCACAAAACTCGGTGGAAATTTCAGCCCTGCGATAATGATCCAAATTTCCATGAGCCCATAAAGCGCTCTAAAAAATTAGCAGGGAGAGTGCAAGATCATGCATACCTGTGCAGAATTACTTGTCGCCTAGGCAGGGAAGCAGAGAGGAGGATGTAAAAGGAGCAGAAGCAAGTGCAACAGCAGGGCTACATCTTTCTCTCTAGAAAATTCAGAACTACAGAGGTGCAAACAACTGTTCCCAAAGCAAATGGATACTTTTTTTTTAAAGTAAAGCCTGGAGAAAACAAGACTGATAGTGGTTCATAAAACCCTGGGAAGCTCAAATCAGGGTGTCCTCCTTTTCTCCAAGCATCTGTATAAAGCGAGGAACAAAGAAAGGATTGCACAAGTGTAGAAACCAGAGTAAATTTTTATTTATTTTTTTTTAAATCCTACCGCACAGCCTGGCTGCGGAGAAGTGCAAGCTCCAGCCTTTGTGGCAGTGGAACCTGCCACATATTTGCCCTGGGTAATGAGCTCAGAGGAGGAGATTTGAAAGAAGACTTTGCATTGTTCGAGGAGGCTCTGGAGCAGAGGGAGGGTGGAATTCCATCTGTTCACTTCCGCGCGGTTCAGTGAGCTGCTTCACTTTTAATGGTTCACTAGGCTGTGACACTTAGCAGAAATTACGGTAAATGTTTTTTAAAACCTTTACATTATCATTTAAGAAGCCACATGACAAGATCACTGAAAAGCTAACCCTTTGATCTCTGTCTCTTGTGAAGTTTTTTTGTGTGATAATGGAGACAATGTACCATGTGCCATTGAGGCTGGATAATGTGTTGGTGTGCTTATGTTCACTTTGCCCCCTGTCTTAATGGCATTCTCTATGGTGTTTTTTTCACGCCATCACAAAAAAAGCAGACTGTTGCCCTTAAAATCTATAGTCACCTCAGCAGGTCCCATATAGCTCTTCTTGTGTTAGGAGAGCTGACAAACAGCTCGCACACCAGCTCAGATAGGAAGTCCCCTATGTTACCGATCAGGTGGAATTCCACTTTGCCTGCTTGAGTGACTCTGTGAACAATGTAAATCATTAAGTAAGTCTTTGCAATGGTGCAGAAAGGTGATGGGGGAAGGGAGCTCTGTATCTGGTGCTTGTTCAATGCACTTTCACAGGAAGACTGTTTATTTTCCATAAACCTCTGAAGAAGACCAAGAAGCTGTCAACAAGTTCATCTTGACTTGAAGACAGGGACGGGAAGTCATAGTAAATTCTTGTGCACTTCTGTGTTTAATCAGCACTCAGGACATTTTTTTCTCCCTATGTTTTCTCCTTTCCATTGGACTTTTCAGCACTTTCTTGTGTAAATCGGTCTTTTCCATCAGGAGAAAAAATCTATGCAGTGTCTGGAAGACTTGGAGCAACCATTTGGATGTCTTCACTGTTGTAGAAATTGGCCCTTTAAGTACCAAAAGAAAATCTTTATCTTTCTGCAAAGAAGAAGGGAAACACATACAAATGAAGTCAGACTCCACACAGATCCATGGCTCACAAAGCTTTCTGCTGCCTTTGCTCTAGTCAAAGGAAATGGTTTACAGCTTCTTTAGACAGACCACGCTCCCCCATCAACTACACTGCACAGGTGGCATGTCTGAAAAACAGGCAGCCTGAAAAACAAATGGAGGCTACAGATGCCAGGCCTTAGAGATCATTCTTACCTTCTCCGACCCCCAAAAATTAAATACTAAAGCCTGTTTTGGTGTTAGGGGACACCTATGGGCAGATTCAGAACCATTTTTTTCCTTTTATCAGTCGTGTCTGATCCAGCCCAGGGGCATGGGTTCACAACATGAGTTCAAGCCCTTTGCTATGTGAAGACATCCCATAGGAAATAGATATCTCAAAGATACAGATTCTGAATTGGGATGGTGTTCACAGCAATGGCTTCATTTTGCTCACATTTTACCAAGGAGCATGGTCATCATACTTTACAAATAGTATTTTAGCCATCATGAAGGAAAATTCAGAAGTAAAATGTAGCTAAATAAACCCAGTGAGTTCTTCCTATAGCTCTGCTACTGTGTTGGCCCTCTTGATGAAAAATGTCCATTTTCCTCCTACAAGGTAGAATCTATCAATCAGAAGATAAAAAGGATGCTCAGACCATTTATGAGAAGCCTGATAACTGCTCACTAAGAAGAGACAGAAAGAGAGGTCACCAGAGAGGGAGAGGGAGAAGGAAGCAAGGAATGCAGCTGAATTTCAGGTGGAAGAATATGGTATTTTGGACAAGCCGGTAGTAAACAAGAGGAAAGATGTAGCTGGGCTGGTTGAGATTCCAGCTGCAGTAGCTTCATATTGTCCCCTCTAGCTGCTGATTTGAGTAAGGCACTACTGACCTTGAGAATTTGCCTGACATCTAAACCAGCACAAATAAATTAAACAAAAGCAAGCAGCTAAATATTGGCACCATAAGTCTGTTTTTCATTGCTCCCTGCATCATCTCCGTGCTGTGCTTTGCCCATGATCCCAGATCACCCACACAGCTCAGAAGCATCCAGGCTGGGGAAGCCCTCACATCACACTGCTCATACGCTAGTTGCCTCCGGCTGTCTCTGACTTGTCTCAAACAGACACAGAGACAGCGAGACACTCCCCCCTGCCCCCCCTCAACTCTGCTGAAATGTAAGTCCAAGTATTTCTTTTCAAGCAGTGCCCAAGACTTTTTTTTCTTCCCCTCTTGGGGATTTGCAAAAGCTCATTTGAAATCCAGTGTCCCTGTACCGGTGCAGTGGCCAGTGAATGCTTTATGTTACAGGGACATGCTACCTCTCAATCTAAACGTGGAATCCTTCCTGCAGAAATATCCATATCTCATGAAGCTGGAAAAGCATGGCCAATATAGAGCAAATAAATCTATCTGCATGTGGACTTTGACTGGTATCAAACTGGCTCATTTATTGCCACAACTCTTTGCTGGGAGATTTTTGTTCTGCTGTAGAGCTGCTAAATTCCCCTTGAGTACTATTAGTGTTGCTGCTTTTTATGTCTCTCTCCATGACACTACTCAATGCAAGTTATAATTAACTCAGAGGAAGTAGAAGGGGATGGACTCTGTCTGTTTAGGGGGAGATGGGTACAGAACGGGAAAAGATAATGCCAAATAACCTTTGGGGTTTCTAGTATCCCCTGAACACTTGGACCTCGGTTATTTTTAGACCTCACCTTTCTACCGAGAGGCAGCCAAAGCCTGTTGTCAGCCGCAAACTACAGCAATCAGGACTAATTTTCAGGGCTGAGGGAGGACTTGAATAACTTGACTTGTAAGACCTTTGTACTGGCCTTTTGCACAAGACTGTTTTTTAGCCTTGGAGAACTACAAAAGCAACCCCTGGCTGAGATCCTAGTTTCAAAGGTGAAAATGGGTCTGTTTTCCAGCAACACTGGACAATCCAGAGAACAATTTATTGCTTAACTATTAAAGATTTAAATGTCAAATGCAGGACCTATCCCGACTCCCATAGATCCTCACATTTGTGCATACACACACAAGCTGGAGGGCTAGTACGCAGCTGAGGCATGCAAAGGCAGGCTGAGAGAGGGTAGCACAGCATTTCCGAAGGTGCATGCACTTAAACAGGATCCTGGCAAGGTTTCTTGCATTTTTTAAAGTACTGCATTGTGGAAGAAGAAAAGGGTAGAAAAACTAGCAAACTAGTGATCACATTGCATGTGCTTTGGACACAGAAATTATTCCCCTAGCAGCAAATAGTGAATGTGAATAGGATCTTAGTGATCAGCTCACAGAATCTTTGGAAGTTGACAAGAAAAAATAAACTGTCCTTATGAGTTTGACATCTCTCCTGCAGGTAGATACAGCCATAAGTAACTTTAAACAGCTGAGTAAACCTACTGAGTTCAGCAGGACCACTTTCATGTGCACATTACTCACCTGGGTCTCAGTAATATACGCTCACAGTCTAAATAGTTCATACTTTTGAACTATTCAAAAAGTGAGTTTCTGAACCAAGAAGCCATTTGAATAACTAGCGTGATATTTTGATCTGCATTCTAATTTGAAAACTCATCATTATTTACATGATAAACATAAACGGTGCGTTTGGAGTTGTTATAGTCCATCATGTAAATCCGTATTTAAGCATTATGAAAAAGAGGATTTGTGACTCAGTAGATCATATTAGCTGTAGAGCAGATATTCCTGTTGATCAAATCTATTTTCTTACTGCCCAACGTGCATCAAGTCCATGTGATAAAAAATTCTTATGACATATTTACTGCTGTGTGAAATGATGTGGTCATTTTTAATTTCTTTGTATTTTTCCTGTAATACTCTAAGCAGCTTGGCATTATCTGAGTAGAGCAGCAGTCTTACTCTAGGTGGCCCTACTTTGATCTCAGCTAGGTGACCATGAGTGATGAGGTCCCACAGGCTAAACAAACGTTCCCACAAATATTTTCCCCCTCACTCGGTGATGCCTGTGATGTTCTGTGGGTATATCCTCCTCACAAAAAACATGCCAACTGCATATACTCCTTTCCCAGCCAGAAAACTTCAGCTCCATACCCTCATTTCCCCTGTTTTGAGCCATTATCCCACTGATCCCTCACACTTGCTCATCCCAATAACCTGGTAGCATTTAGAGCTGTTCTCCTTGCCCAGCAACTGTTTTACAAAGCCAGTTCAGTAGAAATGAACTGGGTGGTCCCTTGTCACCACTGCTCCCCAGGGCACCTAGTTCTAGTTCTGCCAGCGCTAACCCTACAGCGGCGGCTCAGACAGCCGCCGGGTGTGCCCTGCTGCAGGAATAGGTAGTCAAGAGGCAGACTCATTTTTCCTTCCATTCCTCAGGCTGACAGTCCCATGCAGACAGATGAAGGTATCTCCCAAATGTCGGAAAGAGCTTTACACCTGGTGCTGAAGGGAGAGGCAATAGCTCTTCTGTCTTGTGCATGGCAGTACACGCTTTTCTTGCTTCATGCTGGGCCAAAAAGACCAATTTCATTCTTGCTCCTGCTGTCAATGCTGCATCAAATACATGTGCCTTAGCATTTGGCCATGAGCTGGAAATTTTCCTTCTTGTTTCCACCCCAAGTGGAATCAGAAGATATCTGCAATTACTGTGACTTTATTTATATGGCACAAAGTTTTTAGGGACTGTTAATGAGCTACTGTTTTTAGGATACTCTTAACTGCCACCATTTTGTGTACATTCTCCATGTATGCTTGCAGGGGAGACAAGAGGCAGATTTTTGTCCCCTCAGCCTCCTGCAGTAGAAGTACTCTCTATTCTTTCCACTCTCTCCACTTAGGTCACATTTTTAAGGCTTGTTTTGCCAACTAAGGGGAAACAAACTTCAGTCCAGATCATCAAAGATCTCTAGAAACCAATACATTTAAGAAAGCCGATGCTTTGTTATTAAAACGGAGATTATCTTCACAAAGCCCCAACAGTTGTTGCTGTTAGCCAAAGCTTGTAGAAGACCCCCCCAAATCCTGTTCCCATCTTCAGTGAGGACAGCAAACAGCAGGGTGCCACCCCATGTGCTGCTGTGCTTTTTGACCTTCTTGGGTGAAATCTATCGCAGTCAGAGAGAAATGAAGGAACAAGGAAAAGGTAAGACAAATGAAATGGCAAAACAAGGGCAACGTTCTGCCTAGCAGATGTTCGGTATGCCTACAGTCTTGTTACCTTTGTTTAAATGTTTGAATCAATGCTCTTAGTTTAATAAACAAAACAGATGCAAAATTTGCAGCTAACTGTTAGGAGTGAATGTCAAGGCACAGCGAGCAATCTGCATGTCCCCTGGGACTGTGGTTTTTGGTCCAGGCTGGGAAACCTGTTGTTAGAATTGTTCCCAGATTATATCCCACTGGCCCTGATTACCTTGATGTTGGGGAAATGTCTCGAGGGACATAAATTGCCTAGAATAATTTGCAACAGCTGCCAGCAACTGCGATTCTATGTTATTACAAAAGCAATCTCCCTTCCTGGGAATTTGATTTGCAAAAATAGAAGAATTAATAGAAATAGGAAGAAAGGTTTTAAAATAGGATCGGTTTCCAAAAACCAGGTGCCCTTTTTGACACAAGTATCCCTTATGCTCTCAAATGGGAATAATTAGAGAAGTGACTGTCACAAGATGGTACCTGCTTATGAAAAATAAATCTCTCCCTTGAATTTAGGCAGGCTCGAGTCAATATTTCTTGCAGAAGAAATCTCTCCTTTAAGCTCAGTATATTTTCTGGAACAATGGATATTGAATTGTGTCTGTTAATATAATCACTTGACATCTACCGTTTTGTATATTTCGTGTTCCAGTGAAACCTTCTCTGTATTGCTAATGAAATAATTTTTTTATGTTCTCAATAATCATTATTCTCTTTAATGAAAAGTTAGGGCAGATCTTTCAGTCCTTACATGTGGGAATAATTTCTACCCTCACATTACTTTCTTGAGTAACTTAAGCTGACTTGAGTGAATTAAAGTTTTGTAGGGATGGCTTGTTCATAACTTAAGTGCTAATTGACATCTATTTCAGAACATGACATTCCGGAATAAACCCTACTTTAAGACATTAATGCAATTACGGTTTTTATAACAATTAGTATAATTATGTTTTGGGTAATAACTAATAAGTCATTGCAGTGGAATGTAAGGTAATGTCTCCTGCCAGCTGCCTTCAAAAATCCTCTGTCAGAGACAGTGAGAAAGATCTGTCCTGAGTCACATAAAGCATCTCCCGCAAACACAGTGAAATAAAAGAATAGGAGACACAATACTTCTGTCTTTTAATTCTGAGGCATGACTTATTCTACTGCTAGGAAATTTTGGAGTTCTAGTATCATGAACAAATCAAATTGTTTCATTTCAATGTCTTTTTGCGTCAGAAAAAGAGTCAGGTCCAGATACAGTGGTCAGTCAAATAAGTGATTAATAGCTAAAGTGAGCCACTGGTACTTTATTTCCTATCCTCTGCTCTGCCTCCTCTTTAACACTCAGGTAACTGTCAGAAAGGGACCCAGCTATTACAGATGACAAGGGGTAAATGCCTTCATGTTGTCCTCCAAAGGTTAAGGTTTACCAACCTCAGTTGGAAGCCACAATCTCCAATAACCATTAATCCACTAAACTCCAGTACGAGTGAACATATTTATGGCTGCAGTCACTAAAGGGTGAAATAAAGATTAGTTTTTAGTTAGGAACGCAAAGCTTTTTAGATCAATACAGACCCACTGCTGAAATCAATCTAAAGTTTGGAATTTTTAAGTAAAGATTTACTGGGCTTCCTTGTACAGTTAATTTTCCAAAGGGGGAATAGTCTCAGCAATGTTACATAGTAATCAAATTGAGTAAACACTAGTCAGTTCGTAAACTGACCTCAGTTATGTGCATAGCAAATGAGTGTACAGCAATAAAAACACCCATAATGTGGATAGTAAATTTGCCAATAAACAGGTAAAGCCAAAATGCACATATAGACTAACATGAAAAAATATTAGTAGCTACATTTGCCTATTTGAAAACATAAATAATCAATAGACATTAATAATGAAATTGTTCGTGCGTTTCTTTATTGCTGTGCATATTAAGTGTTCCAATTATTTCTACTTAGTTTGATAGATAAATGTATATGCACATTTTATGCCTTGAAAAGAATATAGGATTACTCTTCAAAACAAAAGCTACTGTTTAGATGAAAGAACAAGTGGACTGGAAATACACAGCTTGTTATACCCCTCTGCTGTTCATGTTTGATGCATGTATACAATTTATTATGCAATTTCTTGAGATTTGACAAAGTAATTGTCTGGCAAACCATAGCTTTAATGATGGTTTTTCTGCTTCATACAAAAGGTCTGAAGGTAGTGTAGGAAAATGACTTAATAGATCAGTGTCTATAAATGCTGTTAATGTATATTATATATGTATGTGTGATGGTAACCCAAGTCATTTTCTGAGTTACCGCACAATATGTTGTGAGATTCCATGTGGTAAATTCATTTTTTGTCATCAGAGCTACTGCATGAAATCTTATACGTTGAGCTGTAACTTCCAAAATAACTCGGGTCACTACCCTAGCTTTAGTCTTGGTGTCTGTCACTGGGAGTTCTTGACGGTGGACCAAGGGCTGTGAAGAAGCCTCGATGTTATAATAGCGCCATGGTAGCTTAAAAAAGCCAGAATTTCCATTGGTAATCCCGTTTTAAAGGGCTTGTCACCTGGCAGTTAAAATCCATTCAGGTCTGAAACCAAAGTCAAGGTGCAATATATAAATTTCCTTTTAATCATACTCGTTTTAAATCATTGTGGCTACTCTTGAGATAAGGAGCACAGAAATCCTAAAGTTTTACTATTTTGAACACTTTTGCAGTCTTTTGTAACTAAAATATGTCTAATTTTAAAAAATGAAATTTCTCAGCAGAGGGATGTTCTTCATTTTGCCTGTCTCCCTGGTTTATCATCGGTAAAAGACTATTGGCCAGATTCATAGCTTGTGTGAGTGAGCACTGGGTCCACTAGGACTGGCCCTTTACATCAGCAATGAACCTTTGTCTGCTGATGAGCTGTACTAGAATGAAGTTAAAATGGAAACCTTTTTCATTTTTCTCCAGTGTCATCTCTCAGCCCTAGGATATTTGGGATGTTTATTTATACCTTGGTGTAAATGAATATGAGGCATTGGGCAGACAGGAAGATGTTATCTTGTGAGCAATAGGTACCTGAAAATCACTCAGGCAACTTGAGCCAAAGAAAAAAAAAAAAAAGAGATGAAGTTCGGTGACTGGGCTCCGACATCAAGTATCGCTTTATTCTGTTTCATCTCCATTTTTTAGAATTAATGATATCTACCCTCATATCTGCTTTTTTGCCTTCCATATATGGCTCATGAATGAGTTTGTTGATAATAGGGAAGACTAAATTCTCCTCTTAATCCTCTGGTACAACAGGCTATTGATTTCCTCACATTCTGCATTTGGCACCATGGAAATATTCAAAAAGGTGAGGGGGGGACAATTTCCAGCTGTGAAGGGTTGGCATATCCTTCATGCCAAACCAGACCACAGATGATCTGCTCATATTCCAAGGCAATGTCACTCTGAGCCAAATAGAAGGACATTTTTATTATGTGAACTAGATACCGGCCTGAAACAGCTGATGGGTGACACATAGGGCCCTGCCAGCCATTCAGTAATGACTTCTTTTTGGTTTCTACTGCCTGGGCCAGATTCGAACCAGGAAGCTGGACACAGCTGAGAAGCAGAGAAACACTTCAGCAAAGGAAAGAGATTATTTTCCTGCTCCCATTTTCTCCCCTTTCAGAGTATCTGCTACCAAAGTTACATCTTCCCTGACAAAAAAAGTGTATTTTTACAACACTACACCAACCTCAGGTTGCTATTTTGCAGTTGGACCTAGTGGAGACAAGGCAGAGGTCTTTGTTTATCTGAGTAGCTAGTTGGGTTAAGTCAGAGCCACTACTGGAGTTCACCAAAATCACCCTCACCAACTAGTGAGGGTCAACACCAGTTAGGGGAATAATGCTTGACCTTCACTGGCTACATAAAGTTAAAGATTACCTGGTTTTAATCTCATGAAGCCCTGTCTCCATGTTTTGTGTTTGTTTTTTTTTCTCGCAGCAAACTAGCTAACTTGAGTTAGCAGGTTCTGATTTTAAAAATACAGTTTGGAATATTGGGGAGAAGCAGCACGTTGACTATTTCACAATGGTGAATAGGTCTGGTTACTGAGAAAGCGATGATACATGATCTCTGTAGAGAGATCACCTCTTTCCCTTCTGCAGCAGAACAAGACTGTACTATTTAAGCACTGCCCTATTATTTAAGCAGCCGGGTCAGAAAGTGCTCTGTGTTATCTTAGAAAGATGGAGTAAAGAAAGGGGAGACCGTAAACCTTAAGTCACATTTCCTTTGCTTTTTTATACTTCTGTTTAACTTATGCCCCCAAAATGATATTAATGAATAAGTATCTTGGTAGTCAAAGTTAACATCACATTTTATTTTAAATCATTATTTCCTCATGAGGGAGTTGACATCCAATGAGTCCTCTCTGCTACATCCAAAGGGAGGAGACCATCTTGGGGCAGTTGAAATGGAGCACTACGGGAAAGATTTCTGTCCCCAGAGCCCAGAGCATTTCGATGTGATGGAGAACAAAAGTATTTGTCAGCAGACTTTGCTTGAAAAGGAATAAAAAAAATTTTTTGCAACTTTCTCTCCCTTAAAAACTGTTAGTGCTCCCTTGGGGCTTGTGAGAGCCATGTTAAACCTATGGATTATGTATTACTTCAGTACAAAAATATACTCTAAATCCAGCCACTGCAATCCCTCTAGTTCCTGTTGCTCTGAAGCTTGCCCTTTCCCCCATGTGTCTCAAAATGCTGCCTCAAGAAACCAAGCAACTGGGATGGAGCACTCTCCCACTTGGGGATGTCTCCTTACAAAGCTTGACTGTGACTTTAGAGCAATCGCAGTGTCACTTGCCACCACAGTATCCTCCTCTTAGTTCTGCAATGAGTCCTGTGTGCAGCAGGCTGAGAAAATTCAGCCAAACTGAATGGTGAATGCAGACATATGTCCCATGCCAGGAAAGAATTCCCTTTCAAGACAGCACTTAAGAATACGCTTTAAGAAATGCTAAAATGCTTTCCTGAACAGAAATGGACTTAAGCACAGGAGAGTATCCCTTAATTGGGAGTACAGTGCAGACACAATCACTAAAGCTCGCGTGCCTGAATATTGAGTCCCAGAGCGTAAGCTTTTCGGAGTGATGGTTAGAGGGTTCCTAGTTGTAGCATGGTTCTGTACAGAAGGATTTGCTTAATCCACCTTGCTTTTAGATTGCAATTTCCCCAAGCTTAGCTGCTTCTTTTAACAGTTCTGAGTTCTGCCCCCCAAAGTTATTTTAATAACTCTTTCAGAGGCAATACCTTACATTTTGATTTTTCAGAACCTACTGGTTTTCTACAAACTTTATTCATGTCATTTTGACTGCAGAGCATTGCATTGAATGGCTTTTTTATTTTTTATGTAGTTTACCCTATTGCCTTTTCAGGGACTGCGAGAGGAGGAAGAACAGTTTGTCTTTTGGTGTTCTTAGGATCATTCATTTAGGGTTCTGTTTAGCAGCTCCCAGTTCACCCCCAGCAGACCTTCGGGAAAGCAGGGCAAAAGTCTGAATACTTAATGGTATTACGACTCTTTGTTACAAAAAAATTTCTGTTCTGCATACATTCAGGCATAGAAACAATACTTCACAATATGTCTGTGTGTATAAATAAAACCAGTCAGTATTCCTGCAGGAATCTCAAAGCACTAGGCAAGCATGAATTAACCAGGACACAACACAGGCGACCAGGATGTCGGTGACACCTCTGGGGCCAGTTGTGCCAGTCTCTAGAGCCACACAGTTGCAGCAGCCACTGGCATAGCAAGCGTAATAGTAAACATTCAGAAATACCCAGCTGGGGGTGGAGCTGGGCAGATGTGCTCAGCAGGGCCGATGGACCACAAGCTGGGAGAGTCTTGGACTGCACTAATGAAAACCCTTTTTAGCATTTGTCAACTGAAGCACAGAGATATTAAAAGATGCACCTGCATGAAGGTTGTTAGATCTGTATTACTAGACCCAAGATAACGTTTGATTTCAGATCTCCCTCCCTCCCAGCTCCTTGCAATGCCTCACATCTCCTCAGTTTCCAGGCGAAAGGCTTCCTCAGGGAACAACAAGGCACCTGCAAGCTTTGGATGGTTCCCAGGCCCTAAACCCAAAGCGTGCAAGCCAGCGTAGGTACAATCGCTGTGTGCCAGTGGTGGGAAACCAGACGTCCAGGCTCATGGGCCCTGGCTCTAACAACCACCACCACAACCTCCTGAAATCAAGCTTCCACTCCTGCCCTACTCCTGGACTGACACTACCTGCCAATAGATGAAGTGAGTAGTTCATCTGTACGCCAGGAACAGTGTGGCTGTGATGCCAGGTCCACCTTCAGAAGTGTGAGCTTACAAACTTCCACATCAGAAACTTCAGGGTGGATTACACAGCAGTGTTTGACATGAGTAGCAACGTTACTGCTAACAGCCAATACTGCTGTTGCTCATCTCTCTGTACAGTACATGTACTACAAAAGGGACCTGTGCGCTCAGATCTGTCCAAACAACTAGTATGGCATGTTGCCCAACAAAAACGATCCAGCTTACCTGTAGTCTTTACCTCCCTAGAAGGCCCCCAAGAGGATTTTCTTCTCCTGTGGTGAGAGATCCCATCCAGCGCTCTGGTGAGCGCTATCATCTCTGTTATACCATTCGAAATGCAACAGTGGCAGAAATGCAGATGGTTGAGAGAGTTCAGCAGGCCGGACGACACGCACAAAGGCAATTTCTGTGCCCCGAACAGGGGAGCCAGCTGAGGCTCTGTTTCTGACAGCAGTCTCAACGACAAAGGGGCAGGTGTTCAGAATTGACACTTATTTTTGTTCTTAATAATTAAGATACTGTGCACGTAACTTGATTTCTGAGCTGTGCCAGGATATCAGTGCATATTGCAACAATGAAATCTGAAAAAAATCCCTCACAAAACATGAGCTGGGCAGAGATATGTTTCATACTACCAGCACAGATATAGTAAAGGAGTTCTAAATTTATCTTTTTTATATAATTATTCTTATTGAAAAGTATTTACCTTGCTTATTTACCAAGTTTGTTCCCTGGGATTTTAATGGCAATGCCTTACACTGTCTTGATGAAGGCCTCCTTTGCACGAAGGCTTCTTCCTTTAATTGCAAGATGTGATTCAGTTCCTTGTGCAGTATTGACCTCTCTACTACAAGCTTCTGCAATGAGGCTTCAGTAAGTTGAGGAGTCTGCATGGATGGGAAGACATGAGCTAAAGGACGACAAGTAAAAGCACAACACCTACAAACCTCTGGCTTCGAGAAGATGAAAGCATGGGGCACTGCCCACTGTTCTTTGGAAATCCTGCTTAGGGATAGGGCCCTATAGCTATGATAGGGAAGGCTTGGGAGTTAGTATGTGTTCAGTGCCTCGCGGGAGATGCTCTTTGCTCCCAGTGGTTTCCCTGAAGTCTGTGATGGTCTTAGGCTTATAAACTAGAGACATGAAGTCCCTGCTTAAACCAAGTGGCAAGCACATCTAGTTTTGCTCCAAAGAAAAAATGGATAAATTTACATGGTGCAGGTCTGGGAGTAACTGCAGGAGAAAGAAAACACACAGTATTTTCTGCTGACAGCTGCCGTCTGTAAGAGACGAACTTTATTTTTCTACTTTGCAGATAAAATGTGTAAAATTTTGAAAAGCACCCAAGTGAGTTAGAAACTTTGATGTCTCCCTTCAAAAGCGTTCAAGCCCATTTGGAATATACCATACCAGGACTTTTGGAAATACTTCTGCAAATACTTGTCCAGTGTAATTCATAAGTGACCACTAATCATATACATAAGTAAGACTGAACTTTATTTCAACTGCAGTTAGTGTAGCAAAGTTAAATAAAAATTAACCAGGTCTTTTCACTAATGAGCAAAACATACCAGTATGCTGGTCCCAGAAACTTGCTACACATTGGCACAGACGTATTTTGGCAGCTTACAATGGTATAAGAGTGTGTGACACATCAGTCAGTGAAAACTGATACAAAACCCCATGGGGATTATTTACAGCCATTACAGCAGTAAAGTTCAGCAGCACAAGCATGATATAAAAATTGTTCTTCCCATCTACTACAGTTGGGAGACAACTCGTGTCACTGAAGACACCAGCTACTATCGAAATGGAGGCGTCTTACAATTCATGTTTCTCTTCACCTGAACAGGGTCAAAATCTGGGTGGCCAACAGGGTAATACTGGGAGGAAGAGGAGGCACAACGGGAGCAAACCACAGAAAACAGTTTTAGAAGCAGCACAGGATGGTGTCATTCTTTTGGGAAGAATACCATGCCCTAAAACAACAGCTGCCTAATTTCTCTTGGAAATTTCTTGCAGAAATAATTGACATCCAAGGGAGAAGGAAGTGAGCTATCTGGTGAGGAAAAACACAAAGGTATGGCAGAACTTCTTTTTTAAGGTCACCAGAAAATAAATAAAAACAAAAACTGCCTTCATGCCTTTCAGTTCCAGTCCTTTGCATTCCTGAGCAATCTGACTCCAGCTCTGTAAATGCATTGGCATCCCTGGCCAAGTCAAAGAGAAAGACCATGAGACCTGGCATTCAAAGTCCCACTCCTGGTGTGTATTTTAATTAATGGGAGCCTGAGTATTATCTGGGAAAGGGGATGGGGCTCGTGGCTTCCACACCAGGTAAAACTTTGTGTAAGTGCTCGCTCCAGTCTCCTTTCACGTGCATTTCATTCAAGGGCATACATTCCACCTTTTTTTATTCTCTCTCTCTCTCTTTTTTTTTTTTGACAATTGGAGGTTTGACAACAGAAGAACAGAGCTATAAATGTGAGGGTGCAATATATCATGAGATAAAGTGTGGAGAACATGTCCTCTACCAAAATGCCCCTTGGTGGAAAGAAAAAGCCCAAAATGCCTACAATGAGAATT